>NC_090650.1:442530425-442707925 GCF_040937935.1 Hyperolius riggenbachi | reverse complement strand
TATCCTGGCCATGTTACCATGTTAGTGTGTCTCTGGTGGGCAGCTTTGGGTCTATCTTGGCCATGTACCATGGGAGTCTGTCTCTCGTGGGCAGCTTTGGGTCTATCCTGGTCATGTACCGTGTGAGTCTGTCTCTCGTGGGCAGCTTTGGGTCTATCCTGGTCATGTACCGTGTGAGTCTGTCTCTTGTGGGCAGCTTTGGGTCTATCCTGGCCATGTACCGTGTGAGTCTGTCTCTCGTGGGCAGCTTTGGGTCTATCCTGGCCATGTACCATGTGAGTCTGTCTCTGGTGGGCAGCTTTGGGTCTATCCTGGCCATGTACCATCTGAGTCTGTCTCTTGTGTACAGCTTTGGGTCTATCCTGGCCATGTACCGTGTGAGTCTGTCTCTGGTGGGCAGCTTTGGGTCTATCCTGGCCATGTACCGTGTGAGTCTGTCTCTTGTGTACAGCTTTGGGTCTATCCTGGCCATGTACCATGTGAGTCTGTCTCTGGTGGGCAGCTTTGGGTCTATCTTGGCCATGTACCCTGTGAGTCTGTCTCTTGTGTACAGCTTTGGGTCTATCCTGGCCATGTACCGTGTGAGTCTGTCTCTCGTGGGCAGCTTTGGGTCTATCCTGGTCATGTACCGTGTGAGTCTGTCTCTTGTGGGCAGCTTTGGGTCTATCCTGGCCATGTACCGTGTGAGTCTGTCTCTCGTGGGCAGCTTTGGGTCTATCCTGGCCATGTACCATGTGAGTCTGTCTCTGGTGGGCAGCTTTGGGTCTATCCTGGCCATGTACCATCTGAGTCTGTCTCTTGTGTACAGCTTTGGGTCTATCCTGGCCATGTACCGTGTGAGTCTGTCTCTGGTGGGCAGCTTTGGGTCTATCCTGGCCATGTACCGTGTGAGTCTGTCTCTTGTGTACAGCTTTGGGTCTATCCTGGCCATGTACCATGTGAGTCTGTCTCTGGTGGGGCAGCTTTGGGTCTATCTTGGCCATGTACCCTGTGAGTCTGTCTCTTGTGTACAGCTTTGGGTCTATCCTGGCCATGTACCGTGTGAGTCTGTCTCTGGTGGGAAGCTTTGGGTCTATCCTGGCCATGTACCGTGTGAGTCTGTCACTGGTGGGCAGCTTTGGGTCTATCCTGGCCATGTACCGTGTGAGTCTGTCTCTGGTGGGCAGCTTTGGGTCTATCCTGGCCATGTACCGTGTGAGTCTGTCTCTGGTGGGCTGCTTTGGGACTAACTTGGCCATGTTACTATGTGAGTCTGTCTCTGGTGGGCAGCTTTGGGTCCATTCTGGCCATGTACCCTGTGAGTCTGTCTCTCGTGTGCAGATTTGGGTCTATCCTTGTCATGAACTGTGTGAGTTTGTCTCTTGTGTACAGCTTTGGGTCCATGTTGGCCATGTACCATGTGAGGCATGTACCACGTGACTTGTGCAGCTTTGGGTCTATCTTGGCTATGTACCGTGTGAGTCTGTCTCTTGTGGGCAGCTTTGGGTCTATCCTGGCCATGTACCATGTGAGTCTGTCTCTGGTGGGCAGCTTTGCGTCTATCCTGGCCATGTACCGTGTGAGTCTGTCTCTTGTGTGAAGCTTTGGGACTATCTTGGCCATGTTACCATGTTATTCTGTCTCTTGTGTGCAGTTTTGGGTTGGCACAGTCGTGATTTCGGCCATCCACTGACTGGAATCTCCAGGCATTGTCAGCTTTTATATATAGACACTGAGGCAGAAGACTGCGAACTGCACAGAATCTTATAGGCAATGCAATCATACATCAGATTAAGGCAAATAAAGTTCTTTTTTCCCCCTCATTGCTGTAACGCCAGTACAATCTGCTTCTCTGAAAACCATTAAAAGTTGCTCTTCCCCCCCCTCCTGCCGCTTCCCTTGAAGTTTTATTGATCTAATTTCCTAGATGAGGCAAAATGTCCAATAAAGAGGAGTCCGTCAATAATGAAAAATAGACAATGGGTCTCCATTAAAGCGCTCAGACTGAGGAGCTGAATACATTACACGGACGGATCTCGCTGCTTTGTTCCTTGGCGGAAAGAGTCACCCGGGCGGCGGCAGCGTTTTGTGGGTCTTAAGGTTGTGTCTCGGAGAGGCTTGCGGGGTGAGGGTCAGAGGGCGGCTTCTGAGTCAACGGAAAGCCGGTAAGTAAAGGAGGCCTGAACTGAGAGCAATATGGAGGCCAAACATCTTTATTTCCTTCCAATAAAACGTTGCTTTTTGCCATAAGGAGTTATTTGACTTTAAAGTGAACAAAAGACAAAGCACCCTCATGTATTTTACCATATATATCAGTGAGAGCATTGGAGAAAACACATACGCTGCTCTCTGTTTCATCCTTCACTGCTCAGCCTGCTTGTTATCAGCCCTGATAAAATCCACGAATGAGCATTCAGTCTGGCTTTGCTCAGGAATAATTATAGCTGAGTCATTATAGCAGAGCCAGAAGGAGGCAGGCTTGGGCTTGAAAAGACATCAGAGAAGACAGACTCAGCTATAATGTTTCCTGAGCAAAGCCAGACTGAATGCTCATTCGTGGATTTTATCAGGGCTGATAACAAGCAGGCTGAGCAGTGAAGAATGAAACAGAAAGCAGGGTAAGTGTTTTCTCTAATGTCCCCACTGATATATATGGTAAAATACATGAGGGTGCTTTCTCTCTGGTTCACTTTAAGTTGATCTTCAGCCTCTCATCAATGGCGTACCTACAATTCATGGGGCCCCCCAAACTTTGATGGGGATTCCTAATGGTCACACCCCTTCCCTTGCCTCCCCTTGGGGCCCCTCACAGCCTGAGGGCCCATCTCACAAGGGTCATAAATAGTGATGATCGCAATCTGCTAACTACGATTACGCAAAATTACGCGTACATTTTCGCAGTTACACATTTACGTAATAACAAATTCATAATTCAATTGACTTTGTATAGTCATTCATAATTACGCATGAATTTACGCGTAATAATTATGCGTAATTTTGTGCCGACTTTGCTAGTGAATTGCGAAGGCCCAATACATGCCATTGCTTCCAAAATTGCTACATGCATTCAGGAGAATAGTGGGGACAAGTTACAAAAATAATTTTTCAAAAAGACCTTGTAGTTTTTGAGAAAATCAATTTTAAAAATGTAAAGAAAAATGTTTTTTAAACCGAGAAAAATGACAGTTTAAAAACCATTTTTTTTGTATTTTTAAAATCGATTTTTAAAATCGATTTTCTCAAAAATGACAAGGTCTTTTTGAATAATTATTTTTGTAACTTGTACCCACTATTCTTCTTAACATATTTAGCAATTTTGGTGGCAATAGCGTGTACGGGGGCTTTGCTAATCACCGCCAAATTCGGCACAAAATTACGCGTAAATTACGTGTAGATTCATGCGCAATTACGAATAGGAACATTTAACTATAAATTAATTATGCTATTCTCCTGAAATTTCGCATTACGATTACGATGCATAATTATGCATGAGCGTAATTTCTGCTCATCACTAGTCATAAAACAAGTGTGAAAATTGTGCAAAAGGTGGATCAGCGCATCACCAGGCCACCTCCGAATGGCCTCCAATCAGAGATGCGCTGAGCCCCCCCAGGAACTGCAAACGCACCTTGAACCCAAACAGAGGCTCTGCATATACACCAAAAGCAAGGTTGTTAATTGGGAGCGGCTGACCAAAAATGAATTAAATTAGTACATAGCAATGAAATGAACAGCGCTACTTAAAAACAGATAAGTGCCTACCTGCAAGAGAGTGCAAGCCCCACTTGTGGGATAAAATACACACCTAGCATACACATAACCTGTCTACCACTGGAGGATGTTGGTTTCCTGTAACAGCTTGCATGCAACTTGTTAAGTACTCGTCCCTCCCACTGCGGAGAAGTCATTCTTGATGGAAGGGGACCTAACGCTAACTAAATCCTAACCTATGTATATGCATAGCCTGAGTGAGGCCAATCAAGTAAAATAGAAAATTGAAAATTGCGCAAAAGGTGGATCAGCGCATCACCAGGCCGCCTCCGAATGGCCTCCATCACAGATGCGCTGAGCCCCCCCAGGAACTACAAACGCACCTTGAACCCAAACAGAAGCTCTGCATATACACCAAAAGCATGGCTGTTAAGTGGGAGCAGCTGACCAAAAACGAATTACATTAGTACATAGCAAGGAAATGAGCAGCGCTACTTAAAAACAGACTAGTGCCTACCTGCAAAAGAGTGCAAGCCCCACTTGTGGGATAAAATAAACACCTAGCATACACATGACCTGTCTACCACTGGAGGATGTTGGTTTCCTGTAACAGCTTGCATGCAACTTGTTAAGTACTCGTCCCTCACACTGCGGAGAAGTCATCCTCATATGAGAGGGGACCTAACACTAACTAAATCCTAACCTATGCCTATGCATAGCCTGGGTGCGCTACCAAGTAAAATAAAAAATTGCGCAAAAGGTGGATCAGCGCATCACCAGGCCGCCTCCGAATGGCCTCAAATCAGAGGTGCGCTGAGCCCCCCCAGAAACTGTAAACGCACCTTGAACCCAAACAGAAGCTCTGCATATACACCAAAAGCAAAGCAAAGGTAGGTGGGGATGGGTTCCTGTAGCATAGGTTCAATGTTCACACCCCTTCCCTTGCCGCTCCTTGGTGCCCCTCCCAGCCCATCTCACAAGGGTCATAAAACAAGTGTGATCTTCACACCCATAACAAGTGTAGCCATAAACACACTAGATCTGAGGTATAGTCCCCTGAATCGGAGGAAGGCAATTGTAGTAGTTGGGGGCCTCCCACAGCTCGGGGCCCCTCTCTAGTTACACCCCTGGTCTCAGTGCTGGAACAGCTAGGAGGGGGGAGGGGATGAGGGAAGCCTCTGAAATATCACAAAAATGTGTTCTTTATTTCAAAAAGTTGGTAGGCATCACAGTGTTCGCCCCCCCTCCCGCCTGATGTGTCCTCGCTGCACAGAGGCGAGCAGCTGCAGCGGGCGTATAAATCCATATCTCTAATAATACAGACAGCAGACAGAGAAGTCGGGTCATTCCACAGTCAGAGGTAGCAGGAGCTCATCCTCTGCACCTGATCCGCTGCCTGAGCTCGGCTGAGGGGAGGTGAGGCAGGACAATGTCCCCCCAGGGAATCGGGCAGCATGCCAGAAGCGCTCTCTCTCCTGTGTAACGCTCCTGATATTTCTTTTTCAATAAAATTTAATTCCATCTCCGCGGACGCGCGTTCTGCACGCCTCGCCGCCGGGCTCCCGGCTGACCTGATAATTGATTATAATCTGGGAAGGTGTTCATGAAGAGAGGGACTTAATCAAGCAGTCATCTCAGGAGCGTTTATCACTTGTCACCTCCCCGGACTGTTTGCATAAGTGGCGGCCGCCATCGGATCCGTAGGGTGGTCAGACGACGCCCTTCCCTGACCCCTGTCTAATGGAATCAGGACGCGACCTCTGAACTCTATCAAATGCTTCACAGATCTGTGCAAAAATGAAAATAAAAATAATGAATGCAAAAAGTATCTTTTCCTTTTTGCTTAAATTTTTTTCCAATATAAACCGACCGGCTGTCTAATTGTTTGCGTTATGCCAGGAAGGGGCACACTACAACGTTCTCTAGACACAGAATCATAAATTACGACATAACTGGAAGGGATTTTTTGTCCTCTATACAGACCTTCAGGTGCCTTTTCACACTGGTGCATTGTGTTGCCCTGTTTTACCGCAGGGTACCGCTACACCAATAAAAGTATGGTGAATTTCATACCTGGCGCTGTGCCATACGATGTGCCGGAAATCCTGATTTTGCCGTTCGGCTGACGCGGAAGCATCTGTGCGTTGATGCCCCGCATGTGTGAATGCACGGTAGCGTAGGACAATACACTTCTGCGCAATTCTACCGTTAGCCACAGGAAGTAAGTGCTGGAGAGCATCCCTTCCTACTTGGCTTGCAGCCAGAAGAATACCGCGCATTGCCGCAGGAATCCCTGAAGACTATTTTTTAGCGTTGCGATGCTATCAACGCACCGCAACTGGTTACAAGTGTGAAACCGGCTTCAGGCAGTGGCATAGCTAAGGAGCTATGGGCGAACAGTGCAAGTTTTACAATGGGCCCCCCCCAAGCACTCTATACATAACAACTGATACGGCGCACCAAAACCTGCCAAGGACAACCACAGTGTTAGAGGACAATAAAGACACTCGTGGCACAGAGGGGGGACAATAGAGACACTTTTGGCACAGAGGGGGGCAGTAAAGACACTCAGGGCCGGCGCTACCATAGAGGCAAAGGGGGCAATTGCCCCAGGGCCCCAGAGCTTGTAGGGGCCCCCAGTGGCTACAAGAAGAAATTTTTTTTCAAAAAGACCTCATAGTTTTTGAGAAAATCGATTTTAAAGTTTCAAAGGGAAAAAAATACACATTTAAAAACCCGCCGAATTTAACGGTTAATAGCAAATCCACCTTAAATACTAGAAACCCTAAATTTGCAGGATATGTTAAGGAGATCATTGGGAATAAGAGGAAAAACAATTTTTCAAAAAGACCTTATAGTTTTTGAGAAAATCGATTTTAAAGTTTTGAAGGAAAAAAGTATACTTTTAAATGCGGTAAATGTCACTTTTAGTAGGAAACCTAACAGTAGTGTAATTTTACATGCATCAAACAAAAGCGCAATACATTTCCTGACGGGGTTTCCAGGGGGTCCATACGCAGCCGCAGCGCTTTGGCCAGGGATCGCTATACAGCCGCAATATGGCTGTATGAAGATCCCTGGCATTTATGTTTAGAGTGTGGGAATTTTTTTTTTAAATTATGTGGGGTCCCCCTCCTGAAACTTTTTAACCCCTTGTCCCCCATGCAGGCTGGGGTAGCCAGAATGTGGAGCTACGACCGATTGGGGCTTCACACCCTGACTATACAGCTGCAAAAATGGTCCCTTAATGCTGATTTTTGTTTCGGGGTATCTGTTGGGGGCCCCCCCAGGTTTATTTTGCCCTGGGGCCCCATTGTTGCTTAAACCGGCCCTGAAGATACTGGTGACACTGGGAACAGTAAAGACACTGGTGGCACAGAGGAGGACAATGGAGACACTGGTGGCACAGAGGGGGACAGTAGAGGCACTGGTGACACAGAGGGTGGCAGTAGAGACAGCCTGGACAGAGTCATGTGAACGCGCAGCAGATGAATTGCCGTAGAGTAGCCGGTGCTCAGGGGGCCGCCGGTCCCTGCAGACACCGGGCTGCTGATGAAGCCCCCGGATTCACGCCACTGGCTTTCACATGGAATTGCTTCCAATCAGCGTTTCGGCCCCGAGTAATGAAACGCCATCACTTCTCAAACCATTTCTTGCTTCACCAAGCTGCTGGCTGCGGTTTTTCCCGGCTGGGAGAGAGGGGGGGACTCGCGAGGCTGATTCATGACGGATGAACTCTGCTGACTTCCAGAGAATTTCTCTCTTTTCCTTCCCTCGTTACATTTCTCGTGGCTGAGAACTTCCTTCAGTCTGCACTCCGCTGGCAGCCATTACTGACGCTTTCACTCATTTATTCATCTATTATGCTGAAGCTCGGGATAAAACCAACAAACAAACAAACAAAAGGTTATGATAAACACCAAAAATAACAACTCTATCATGTAGCAAACCCGGTTCCAAATCCATCACCCTTTTCCCAAATACTGTATAATGCTGTATAGCAAAATCATAGGTTCATGTGCACAAAGCATGTTGTTATGTTCGCTTTGAGCTGCCCTCCACCCATATACATGCAGAAAGGGTGCAGGGGAAATTAGGGCAGCAGAAATAGACACTAGTAGGTGAGATTACTGATATTCTACTACTGGGCAGTGGTAATTTACAGCGGAACTAAAGTTACTTAAAAAAAAACAAAAAAAAGAGTTTCACTTACCTGTAGCTTCTGCCAGCCCCCTGCAGCCGACCTGTGCCCGCGCCGTCCTGGACCAATCCTCCGTTCCCCTGCCGCGGATCACTTTTTCTTTATGCAGTGGAAGCTGACTTGTAAGTCGACCTCCACTGCACCTGGGCCACAGGTAGCCTCGTACGCATTCCCATAGCCAGCAGAGTCCTGCGCAGGCGCAGTACGAGAAAATCTCTACTGTTGCCGGGAGCGTGAACGAGGATGCCTGTGGCCAGGGCCGCGCAGGCGCAGTGAGCCGCGGCGGGGGACCAGAGCATCGGTGAGTGGCGGCGTGGGCACAGGGCAGCTGCAGGGGGCTGGCAGAAGTTCCCGGTACCGTAAGTAAAACTCTTATTTTTGGCAAAAAATGTCATATTTGCTCTTCACTTGTAGTAGACAGCACCTACCCCTCGCCTTTGTCAAACGGGCCAGATTTATACCCTTCACTCCCCGCTCCCGATGCGGGAGAGATTTTACAACTCAAAGTCATTTATAATCCTTTCATAAGGCATCGTCTTTTAAAAAAAGACAATCATAACCCCACCACCTTCAGTTATGTGAGAAGCAGAGGAAGGCAATGGCAAGACACACCTCCCCTAATACCCAACAACCTATTCAACCGCTCTCAGTCAGTTCAGTGGCTACAGAATGTAAGGGCTGGAAATCTGTATAAAGCTGGCCACTAACGGTCCAATTTCTAGCAAAAAATCGTTAGTGCGATCAGAAATTCTGATCGGGCGAAAAATTGTTCACTACACCATAAACTATCCAATCATTGCTTCCTATCTATCACGACCAACAAGAAAATCCAAATTTTGGTTCGACGAAAATTCAATCGGACGATTTTTTTTATAATCGTTCATTATCAATTGTGCCAATCAACTGAGATTGTTTACAACCAATCCGATCAGAATTTCTGATCGCTCGAACGATTTTTCGCTAGAAATTGGACGGTTAGTGACCAGCTTAAGGTTGGAATACACATGGGGGATGCTGGGAACTCCATATAGTAAAAGTATAAAGCATATGAGTATGCGAGTTCTGACTGTGTGTTTTATGTGTTTCAGGTGCTGTTATTTAGGGGATACAACCAAGCTTCTAGAAGATACTGTCACTGAGGATGCTGCAAGGATATCAGCCAATAAAAAGTGGACAGTGGGACAGGTGATAGGATTGGTGGTTAGAGGTAACAGGGCCTCAGGGTGGCCCAATGGCGGATCACATGTCGGGTAACCTGGGGCTCTGGGTCATTTGGCAGGGAGTTGAAAAGCTTCTCCCACCCTGCCAAGTTTAGGGGGGTTTGAGTGCCTCTTACTGATATGGGTGGGGATTGGGTAGTGTGGACTGGTGGTAAAGTCATTATTGTTCGAGTCTACAGACCATACAATATGTAAAGTTGATTGTGTTAACGTGTTAACTTTTGGTGAAAATCAATGAAGTTGGGATACAAATGGTTAAAACCACCAATAAATGAAGGGTTGTGGCTTATAAGTGGCTTTGGGTGCCATGTGTGTTTATTATTATTATTGAAGATGTCCGCATACATTCCCCCATGTCAATGGCTGATGTTACACTGGCACAGATCTATCAGATAAGTCTTCCTGCAGTTGTGGCTCGGAAAACTTCTGTGCTTCATAACAACACCCTAAATTAATGTTCAAATCTGGAACCTTGTGTAATGTTGTTGTTGAATGGTGTGGGGAGTGGTGAAGGGCAGGAAAATATCAGGACTTCCTGTCCAGACAGGAAGTAGACATACAGTGGGTTGCAAAAGTATTCGGCCCCCTTGAAGTTTTCCACATTTTGTCAAATTACTGCCACAAACATGAATCAATTTTATTGGAATTCCACGTGAAAGACCAACACAAAGTGCTGTACACATGAGAAGTGGAACGAAAATCATACATGATTCCAAACATTTTTTACAAATAAATAACTGCAAAGTGGTGTGTGCATAATTATTTGGCCCCCTTTGATCTGAGTGCAGTCAGTTGCCTATAGACATTGCCTGATAAGTGCTAATGACTAAATA
Organism: Hyperolius riggenbachi; assembly: GCF_040937935.1. Taxonomy (NCBI): domain Eukaryota; kingdom Metazoa; phylum Chordata; class Amphibia; order Anura; family Hyperoliidae; genus Hyperolius; species Hyperolius riggenbachi. Next base: position 442,697,981 of record NC_090650.1, on the reverse strand, counting down.
GAGTGCACCTGTGTGTAATCTAATGTCAGTACAAATACAGCTGCTCTGTGAGGGCCTCAGAGGTTGTCTAAGAGAATATTAGGAGCAACAACGCCGTGAAGTCCAAAGAACACACAAGTCAGGTCCAAGACAGATCAGGGATCCAGTTATTGAGAAATTTAAAGCAGGCTTAGGCTACAAAAAGATTTCCAAAGCCTTGAACATCCCACGGAGCACTGTTCAAGCGATCATTCAGAAATAGAAGGAGTATGGCACAACTGTAAACCTACCAAGACAAGGCCATCCACCTAAACTCACAGGCCGAACAAGGAGAGCGCTGATCAGAAATGCAGTCAAGAGGCCCATGGTGACTCTGGACGAGCTGCAGAGATCTACAGCTCAGGTGGGAGATTCTGTCCATAGGACAACTATTAGTCATGCACTGTACAAAGTTGGCCTTTATGGAAGAGTGGCAAGAAGAAAGGCATTGTTAACAGAAAAGCATAAGAAGTCCCATTTGCAGTTTGCCACAAGCCATGTGGGGGACACAGCAACCAAGTGGAAGAAGGTGCTCTGGTCAAATAAGACCAAAATGGAACTTTTTGGCCAAAATGCAAAACGCTATGTGTGGCGGAAAACTAACACTGCACATCACTCTGAACACACCATCCCCACTGTCATATATGGTGGTGGCAGCATCATGCTCTGGGGGTGCTTCTCTTCAGCAGGGACAGGGAAGCTGGTCAGAGTTGAAGGGAAGATGGACGGAGCCAAATACAGGGCAAACTTGGAAGAAAACCTCTTGGAGACTGCAAAAGACTTGAGATTGGGGCGGAGGTTCACTTTCCAGCAGGACAATTACCCTAAACATAAAGCCAGGGCAACAATGGAATGGTTTAAAACAAAACATATCTATGTGTTAGAATGGCCCAGTCAAAGTCCAGATCTAAATCCAATCGAGAATCTGTGGCAAGATCTGAAAACTGCTGTTCACAAGCGCTGTCCATCTAATCTGACTGAGCTGGAGCTGTTTTGCAAAGAAGAACGGGCAAGGATTTCAGTCTGTAGATGTGCAAAGCTGGTAGAGACATACCCTAAAAGACTGGCAGCTGTAATTGCAGCAAAAGGTGGTTCTACAAAGTATTGACTCAGGGGGCCGAATAATTATGCACACCCCACTTTGCAGTTATTTATTTGTAAAAAATGTTTGAAATCATGTATGATTCTTGATCCACTTCTCACGTGTACACCACTTTGTGTTGGTCTTTCACGTGGAATTCCAATAAAATGATGCATGTTTGTGGCAGTAATGTGACAAAATGTGGAAAACTTCAAGGGGGCTGAATACTTTTGCAACCCACTGTATCAAGAGTGACAGAGACAGCAAAATTGTTAACACCTATTTTTGTAGATGGGAAAATACGGCAGAACCCGCAGATAGATTCTGTTTCTGCTCATCAATTACTATCCCCAGAAGTCCCAGAAACAGGTAATAAGGGGACACCTTACAAAAAGGTAACACCAAGAGGCCTCACTCATACAGTATATCTCCTCCTTCTGGGCACTGCAGTAGAGGATGAGCTTCATGGCATTAAAGGACAGAGGAGAGGGGAAAAAAAACTCCAAGATCTACTTACCTGGGGCTTCCTCCATCCCCTGGCAGCCTATTTGTCTCTCACCGTAGCTATTGTGTCCCGGGGTTTCCTCTGTTGCAGATGCCGACCTTACCAGGTTGGCATCTTCTGCACCTGCATGAGCATGCGGTGGTGCCGCTCACAGTCATGCTCCTGTGGCCAGGAGCGTTCTGCACAGGAGAAGAGGATGCCGAATCGGCATCTGCAATGGAGGGGATCCCGGGCCACCGGAGCTGCGGCGAGGGACAGATAGGCGCACCGCCGATTCGCCGCTACCCAGCCGCGTTAGAGGGCCCGACCCCCCGTCCCCCCGCCGAGACCCCGTGCGCAGCCTGGCCAATCAGTGCCAGGCAGCGCTGAGGGGTGGATCGGGACTCCCGCTGACGTCACGATCGCGATTGTCACCATGGCGACGGGGGAAGCCCTAAAGGAAATCCCGTTCAGAACGGGATTTCCTTATGGGCGAGTGAGCCGGCGGCGATTGGAGGGGTGGGAGGGACGCCCCAGGGTGGGGGGCATCATGTAGCTAGCACTAGGCTAGCTACATGATAAAAAAAATGCAAAAAAACCTTCCCGCGGAATTAGACCGGCAAGGAGGTTAAGGGAGGAAACCTTCTGACGGGACACCCATCAGTGTTGCGTTGCCTATCCCTGGTGGTAATCCAAGCAGAGATAGACGGCAGAAGATGGCAGAAATTGATCGAGTTCTCTCCACCTCTAGCCGGAAACAACCAGCAGGATATTCAACCTTATAATTTGGGTCGTTTGTGGACTGTTTCTGGCTGGTAAGCCTTTATCCCTTTATGGCCCGTTTCCACTTGCACGGAATCCGCAGTTTCCCCGCAGGCATATCGCGCTGGGAAACTCTGCCATAGGGATGGATAGCCCCGCCGACCGAATTCGCTTGCGCTAGCGATTCGGCTGGCTTTTCCATCCGAAGTTGTGCGGGAGGCTGCGAATCCCATAGCCGTGCATGGCCCGGCTGAAGGGATTAGTCTGCGTACCCACAGACCCAGAAGTGCCGCCGCACGTCTCGCTGATGCATGCGGCACAAGTGGAAACGGGCCCTTATTGGTGGTGGTGACGTGTTCGAACTATCTGAGGATACCACTTGGTGGACTAACATCTTACTGAATCCCTCCATGATTCAAACGATCTCCGGCGGCGTTCAATACTATTCCCCCTCCGAGTCATAGCAACTCTGAGGGAGGAGTCATTTGGGGTCCCACGATTGCTGGAACCCCAAATTACCCTTACGTGCCGCACGCATTACTGCTATGGCGCCGCCTAGTTTTGGTGCTGAGTGCCGCACACCGAAATAACCTACTTCGTTCTGATTGGCCTAAATTTACAGCAGCAATCCGATTACCGTGAAAAAAATGCCTAAAATGTCTACAGAAATCCAGTTTATGCAGAAAAATTCTGCATTCTCTGATTGCTTCAATGCCTCCGAATTCTGTCATTGGGCTAAAATGACCGGATTGCGGCAATGCAGCATTTCCACGTAATTCAGATTTCCGCGGCATAGCGCTTTCCGCCGTAAGCCCATCTTCGGGAATGTAAAAATCAGAATTCCGCAGGAATTTCCCGACCACGCCTGCTGTGTTCACAGTGGCCGTTGCGTTGTGATCCCGGTCGCCGTAGGAACGCAACAAAATGGATCGGGAAAGCACACCACACATTATCCGTACGTTGCGTCGCATGCAGTAAAGTACAGTGAAGCATACAGTCAATGAAAAGTATGCTTCACTGTCCCTGTAAACGGCTGTGGTGAACGATGCCGCACACCGTTACATCGAATTACACCCACCACACAGTGACCGACGCATAGGTGGTGCAAGCAGTGCTCATGCAGTGTGACAAGCAACGTTAGAAAACGCACATTATGCAGCAACACATTGCAGTGAACACAACCTAAACAGAAGAGGAAAAAAATCTCCTAGGACAGTGATGGCTAACCCTGGCACTCCAGCTGTGGTGGAACTACAAGTTCCATGAGGCATTGCAATACTCTGACAGCTCTAAGCATATCTCGGGGAGGCAGAGGCATGATGGGATTTGTAGTTTTGTCACAGCTGGAGTGCCAAGGTTAGCCATCACTGCACTAGGAGAAAACGTAGGAGATAAAGTGAATTAAAGGACACCTGAAGGGAGAGGGATATGGAGGCTGCCATATTTATTTCCTGTTAAACAATACCAGTTGCCTGGAAGCCCTGCTGGTCTCTTTGACTGCAGTAGTGTCTGAATCACACCAGAAACAAGCATGCAGCTGATCTTGTCAGATTTGACAATAATGTCAAAAACACCTGATCTGCTGCATGCTTGTTCAGGGGCTATGGCTAAAAGTATTAAAGGCAGAGGATCAGCAGGACAGCCAGGCAACTGGTATTGCTTTAACCACTTCACCACTGAGGGGTTTTACCCCCTGACCACCAGAGCAATTTTCACCTTTCAGCGCTCCTTCCATTCATTCGTCTATAACTTTATCATTACTTATCGCAATGAAATGAACTATATCTTGTTTTTTCCGCCACCAATTAGGCTTTCTTTAGGTGGGACATTATGCCAAGAATTATTTTTTTCTAAATGTGTTTTAATGGGAAAATAGGAAAAATGTGGGGGAAAAAAAAATTATTTTTCAGTTTTCGGCCATTATAGTTTTTAAATAATGCATGCTACTGTAATTAAAACCCATGAAATTTATGTGCCCTTTTGTCCCGGTTATAAAACCGTTTAAATTATGTCCCTATCACAATGTTTGGCGCCAATATTTCATTTGGAAATAAAGGTGCATTTTTTTCAGTTTTGCGTCCATCCCTAATTACAAGCCCATAGTTTATAAAGTAACAGTGTTATACCTTCTTGACTTAAATATTTAAAAAGTTCAGTCCCTAAGGTAACTAATTATGTATTTTTTTTAATTGTAAATTTTTGAATTTTTTTTTAATTACAAAAAAAAAAAAAATGGGGAGTGTGGGAGGTAATGAGTTAATTTTTTGTGTAAAAGTCATTTATTTGTATGTGAAAAATGTGTAGGGTGTAGTTTACTATTTGGCCACAAGATGGCCACAGTAACTTTTTGCTTTATTGCGACCTCCAAGCCTCCTTCCGGAAGCTTGGAGGAAGAATAAGGAGGCTGGACACGTGAGTTTCTTCTCACAATGATCGCGCTGCCCATAGGAGAGCAGCGGGTCATTGTGGGGCTTAGATCAACGAACGGGAATGGATTTTCCCGTTCATTGATCTCCGGGCGAGCGGGCGGCGGCGGTTTTACTAGCGGCGGGCGGCGTGTTTACGAGCGGGAGCGCGGACAGCGTCGGGAACGCGGAAAGTACGTGTTTCTCCGTCCCTGGTTTTTAAAGGATGGAAAAAGGGGCGGAGAAATACGTACGCGCGGGGGTAAAGTGGTTAAAGGAAATAAATATGGCAGCCACCATATCCCTCTCACTACAGTTGTCCTTTAAAGCGAGATTGTCACCATGAAACTCAAATTTCAACAGCAACTGGTCTGAGTGTATTAAGTGATAAAGATGCTAACCCCGCATTCAAAACTTTTTCTGCTGTTATGGAGTTATCACATACCTTAGGAACACTGCCCCTTTAAATGCCATTGCCAAACAGTTGCATGCTGGGGGTCTTTCTATCTATAATAAATTCCTCCTCTTCCCTTTATTTCTCCCTCCTTCTAATGACATAAGACAGTGTACTTCCTAGTATAGACCTCAGTGGGAGTGTCTGAAGACTCTGGTAGGAGGGCGGGTAACGGATACACAATTAGCAAGAGGAGAAAAAAAGAGAGCGGGAGGAAATGATGTCAGGAGGTCAAAGGTAACCAAGATGGCCACTGCCTAGAATAGTATTCTTTGCTTTTCCCTTATAAAATTCACAGGAATCATAATGTGGACAGTGCAATACATCTCTTATGTAAGTAGAACTCGTATTTATTTACTTTTATACAGTATGTTTTTTTTATTTCTAGGTTAGCATGGGTGTCACTTGTTCTTTAAATAAGGGCCATTTTTATTCAAACCAGTTGCAATTAAGTGATTTGCAGATCATGTCTTTGTTTTTTCTCCTTCACATTTTGCAGAGTCACAGCTTTATTTGAAATGGTTGTGTATAGATGAATAATAGTAATTCATTAATACGGTATGATTATTATGGTATAGATGGTTTAATTATGATAATAACATTAGTAGCAGTAAGGACATTATTGTGTAGACTCCTCACAAGCTGATCCTGAAGGAATGACCGGTGGAATGTTCTTTGTACGATGTGGCGGAACGCGTCGGCGCTATAGAAATCCAGGAAATAAATGAGAAAAGGACGGTAGCATTTATCACGCGACAATTATGGGTCACAATCTTCTGTCACTCTTTAACTTGTCATTGTTCTGCGCTGTGCGGTCAGCGACTCCCTCCATCGGTCTCGGGCAGCGGCGGAAGGTTGAGAACGACCACAAGCAATTAACTGGAAGCGACTGTAAAGTGCGCGAGGAGGAGGCGATGTCGCAGGTGCCGAGAGAGGTCAGAGCCGCGGAAAATCCTTCAATTGTGCCAGAGAAAAGCTCGACCAAAACATTAATTGTATCCAGTCTGTTTTTTTCATTTAGAAGTCTTCACACTACATTGCTTCCTCTTACCGCCACTTATCACCTCCCCCGCCGGCGGCCGGCCGCTCGCCACTCTTCCCCCGCCATCGGTAAGACAATGGAGAGGGTGCAGGCCAGGGTCAAGTGTAATCATTTTTATAGAGCGCGGATCGATAGCGGTTTGAAATAAACGCAGCGTGTCCGAGTCCTGGCGAAGGGCTGAAGAAGGGGGCGACGTGAAGGAGCTCTCACTGTATTATCCGAGGACAGAAATTCCATCTGGAACGCTCTCGAGTCCCGCCGCCGCCGTCACTTGTTGTGTTGTACGGCGAGATATTGGCGATCCATTATGAAGCCGCCATTGTTGGCGATAATGGAAAGCGCCGCTCATTGTGTCACCATCAGGGCGTCTTCATCAGAAAATGTGTTTCCTCCACTTCTCCACAATGACACTATAGACTATTCTAGACGTTAAATTAATAGAGCGAGCGATTACGCTGACTGCGCTCTTCTAGCATATGGGGGGGGGGGCTGAAATGTTGAAGTTACTTAAAGGAGTAACTGTAACCTTAAAAAAACAAAAAACAATTAGTTCAGCTTACCTGGGCCTTCTACCGGCGACTGGGGAGCTCCCGGTGGCGTTAGCAGGAGCGAGGACGGCTCAGGACGCACGCGGCCAGGGCCGCACAGGCGCAGTTGTTTGTTAAAGTCTCAAAAAAACGGAAGCGAAAACGAGCCACCGCAGGGATTGGAGTACCAGCATGGGCACAGTACGTCTACAGGGGACCGGAGGATCAGTGAGTACTGGCGCGGGCACAGGGCGTCTGCGGGGGGCCAGAGGAACGGAGAGTACTGCCATGGGCACAGGGCATCTGCGAGGGGCCGGAGGATCGGTGAGTACTGGCGGGGGCACAGGACGTTGGCGGGGGGCCGAAGGATGGGTGAGTAATGGCGCGGGCACAGGACATCTGCGTGGGGTCGGAGGATGGGTGAGTATTGGCACGGGCACAGGATGTCTGCGGGGGGCTAGAGGATCTGTGAGTACTGGTGCGGGCACAGGATGTCTGCGGGGGGCCGAAGGATGGGTGAGTACTGGCGCGGGCACAGGACGTCTGCGGGGGGCCAGAGGATCGGACGGTGAGTACTGGTGCGGGCACAGGATGTTTGTGGGGGGCTGGAGGATCAGTGAATACTGGCGCGGGCACAGGACGTCCGCGGGGTGCCAGGGGATTGATGAGTATCGGCGGCGCAGGCACAGGACGTTTGCGGAGGGCCGGAGGATCGGTGAGTATCGGCGCGGGCACATCACGTCCGATTTTTCAAACGACTAGTGTTTTTTTTTGATCGACGAGCAGTCATTTCTTTGATCTCGCGACGTGGGTACAGGCATGCTATCATGCGAACAACGTTTAGTGACGCATGGCAATAACGACCATCATGGCAGATCAGATCTTTAAGATCAACTAAATGCAAAGTACCGCGATCAATTGACTCCCCGTTTGTGTCGGGCGTGTGATGTCGCATGTAGTGGCTGGCCGGGAGACGGTACACGAGTGCATGAAAAAAGGGCGCCGTGAAAAAAGGGCCCGAGTTGATAACAAAATGGTGCCAGTTATTAACAAAATCTGATAACGATAAACATCGTTGTCAAGCTTTGTTAACGATAAATACCATTGTAAAAACAGACGAGAAATAATAACTAAAAGATATTAACGTAAAAAATCGTTACACAATTCAACAATACAGCTTAACCGAACACTACCCACACACAGAACCCTCCCCTGGTGGTGGCTAAAACTAAACGTCCCCCCCGGTGGTGCCTAACCCTAACCAACTCCCTGGTGTTGCCTAACCCTAACCACCCCCCCTGGTGTTGCCTAAAACTAATCGCCGCCCGGGTGGTGCCTAACTCTAACCACTCCCCCTGGTGATGCCTAACCCTAACCACTCCCCCTGGTGGTGCCTAGCCCTAACCACTCCCTCTGCAGAAACACCCTTTTACACATAGTAACGATAATATCTTTGATAACTTAAAATTTGTAAATATAAACAAAATAATATGACAAAAACTATAACGTTGCAAGCTTCTAAAACGATAACATCCTTCAGAAACTATAATGTTCTAATGTTGTTAACGATATTTATCACGGTGCCCTTTTTTTTGCTTTTTTTCGCCGTATTAACGATAATTGCATTAAAGTCTATGGCAGCGGCCTTTTCGTCCAACCTCAGCCGGCGCCCTCTTCCTGCTTCTTGGTACACAAGCCTTTATTTTTTATCTCAGCAATAAGGAGAGATCAGTTGTGAAATAAGCAGATCAGGAGCGCTAATTGATCAGTTTTGTGATTTCCCCCCCCCCCCCCCCCCAGTGGTCACATGTCAGAGATTGCACAGCGGCCGGGTGTCGGAGGGGTTAAAGTCAGCCGCGATTTCCTCTCTGTCTCTGCGGATGCTTCCCTCAGCCAGAGTTCTGTGATTTAAATCTGCTGATCTCAGCAGCTCTCTGCTCAGTAACTTCCCCGTCAGGTTGCTTCTCATTTTCTCCTAACATCTCGTGCCGTGGGCGCCCGCAGGAGGTCATGTGACCAGCGCAGAGCAGCAGTTTAACCGTGTAGCTCCGGTTCACGCCTCCCCCATTACCAGCGTGCTGGAGCGGACCGACGTCCCGGCTAACGAGATGCGAGGCGACATGGTGGGCCCTGCAGCCCTGCGCTGCTCCGCGGATAGAAATTGGACGCACTTAGGTGGTTTTGTGCCCCCCCCTCCCTTCCCCGCCGGTGGCCAGCAAAGACCCCCCGCAGCGCTCATGTCTCCTCCAATCTCGCTGTACCATAGAACTGTGCGCGGAACTGGCATCCGTCGCCCACACATCCTGCTCTACAGCTGTGCTGACGCTGCAAGAAACCGTCTCTCCCGCTAAGCCGCTCATACGCGACGCATCGCGGCCCAAAATATTCACATCCTGAATCATTATGGGAACATCGACCTGAAAATACCTCCTACGTATCTTATATGGGGGCCGATTCACAAAGCTTACTTATTTTTCACCTTAAAGTGGACCTGAACTCACAACTTCATCTCTGAAAGATAAGCAACAGCATAATAACTTTTAACCCCTTGCGTACCAGCGGTCTCTGGCTCCTTAAAGGGTCACTTAAGCCAGGAATAAAAAAAAAACATTTTTACTTTCCTGGGGCTTCTACCGGCCCCGGGCAGCCGTCCCGTGCCCTCGCAGTCACTCACAGAGCCTCCGGTCCCCCGCCGCCAGCTAGTTTCAATATCACTGACAGGGCTGACAGGCCTGGCCATGCGTTTTTTTGTACACTGTCCCGTCCACAATAGTGTCCTGTGCCTGTGCAGGATGCTATTGAGGACGGAACATGAAGAAGGATACACGTGGCGAGGCCTGCTCAGGCGCAGAAAGCCCTCCGACTCCCTGTCAGAGAGAATAAAACTAGTGAGGGACCGGGGGATCAATGAGTGACTGCGAGGGCACGGGACGACTGCAGGGGGCTGGTAGAAGCCCCAGGCAACTAAAGCTGATTTTTTTTATTTCTGAGGTAAGTGTCCTTTTAAAGGGACCCAGAGACAAAGCATCCTCATGTATTTTACCATATATATATATCAGTGAAAACATTAGAGAAAACGCCTACCCTGCTCTCTGTTTCATTCTGCACTGCACAGCTTGTTTCTTATCAGACCTGATAAAATCCCCGACTGAGCATTCAGCCTGGCTTTGCTATAATGACTCAGCTATAATGATTCCTGAGCAGAGCCAGCAGGGGGCAGGCTTGGGCTTGAAAAGACACCAGAGAACACAGATTGAGCTATAAAAAATTCCTGAGCAAAGTCAGACTGAATGCTCAGTCGGGGATTTTATCAGGGCTGATTAGATGCAAGCTGTGCAGTGAAGAATGAAACAGAGAGCAGGGTAGGTGATTTCTCTAATGTTCCCACTGATATATATGGTAAAATACATGAGGGTGCTTCGTCTCTGGTTCCCTTTAAGGACCATAGACTGCTGTTACCAAAAAATGCGCATACCCGCTGCTCTCGCCGGTCACCCATCGCCGCACGCCCCTTGTCCTGCCGTCGCTTTGATAGTACAGCTACTGTATGTGAGCCGGTCAGGAAATAATTCCATTGGCTCCTTCACTGTCATTGGCTTACAGTGATCACAAGGTCAGGAGCCAATTGCATCAGCTCCTGACCCGCTCACAGAGGTCCGCTGTCTTACTGAGCAGGGCGAGTGAGCTGCAGCGGGGATAGAGAGACGCGATCGGCGGGAGCGACGAGAGCGGCGTCAGCATGTGGCGGCGGTGAGTGAGATCGTAGATTTCAATCACTGCCATTAGGCCACGTTCACATTATGAAACGCGGATGGCCGTGTGTTCGAAACGCAACGTATACGAACGCAAGCCATCAGCGTTTCTATGCGTTGTGTGGCTGATTCCATTCACCTGAAGTGAATGGGACGGGTTTTTTGGTAAAAAATGTGTGCAGCATGCGTTCCTGGACCGCACTGATCCGGAACGCATGCAGTGTGAACATCAGTGCAGTCTATGCACTGTCTGATGCCGTGCGTGTCGGCCTCCTGCACACGTTGCCGAAACGCAGACGGAAACTCGTGCAGTGTGAACGTGGCCCTAAAGAATAATATTTATTTCTTACAGCTGATACAAATTCTGCAAGAAATCTTCTTCCTGCTTTTATGGAAGCAGACATATTGTTAACATCCTGTATTTACAAACGAGCTTATCTGCCGTGGCAGTCAGGTGACACGGGGAGAGATCAAATTACAACTTGGGATTTGCTACAGATGAGGGGGAATTAGACAGACTAAACTCTCTAAACACACACAGGGCACATTTCTCTCTGTTTTCCTTCTGTCCTGTGCAAGAGTTCAGCTCCACTTTAATTACTTTACCTGCTTTAAAAGCAGCTGAGTACAGTAAGTCAGTATTCCACGTCAGTGGACGTGGCAGCTGCTGATGCCTGGATTCCATCATCCCCACTGTTAAGATTGCAGAGGGGTGGCACAGACTGAATCTCTATGAGAAGATGGCAGCCTATAGCTCAGACAGTCTAGTGCAGGAAGTGGCTGGTATTTGGGCTCCTGCCCAGGCCATATGCAAGTATCCAGTGCAACCCATCAAGTCTATTAGATTTCTTCCGGCTACCCGAAAGTGCCATAGGTAATTATACATTTCTTCCATACTGTCCTTCAGTGATCCTGTGGCTACCATTAGGGTACACACATCCAATTTTGATTGGCCAATTTTACCTCCTCCATGTAGTGTGAGAGGTTACCTTCACAATCTGCTCATAGTATTCAAAATCTGATGGCCCTTACACTACATGGAAGTGGTTAAATTGACCAGTGATCGGCCAATCAAAATTGCATGTGTGTACCAAGCTTAACACTTATCCCTGCAATTTCAGGCCATGGTTTTTAATATTTGCAAATCTGTGTCTTGCGTTTTGTTTTTTGGTTTGCTTTTTTATGCAAATTTACGCATTCCAGTTTTAACTCCACATGCAAATTTCCATTGACTTGCATTGTATGCGATTTGAATGTCCAGTGCAAAAAACAAACAAAAAAAAAAAAAGCATTCATGTAGGCGATTTTTTTTTCTTTCAAATTTCATATGGTGTGAAGCGATTGGCTTGCAATGTGCGGCAAATGCGAATTTTCAAAATGTGCAATTTGCACACAAATTCTGTCATGTGTGAAAAGCCCCATAGCTCAGAAAAATAAAAAAACTCACGAGACAATCTTCATGTCAGGCCCAGTGCACACCAAAAACCTCTAGCAGATCTGCAGAACGCTAGAGGTTTTTGAAGCAGATTTCAGAGCGATTCTAGGCATGTTTAGGCCCCGTTCACACTTGCTGATCGCAAAACGTTAACGATTTTGCTAGCGTTTTGCTCTGGCGTTTTTTGGAGATTAACGGCAAAAAAAAAATCACCATTCACACCTGCCGATTTTTTTAGCAATCGCGTTTTGCGCTTCTATAGCACTAAAATGCGTTCGCCGGGAAATCGCCTGAAAATGATGCAGGCTACGCGTTTGCGTTTAGCGTTTTTGGGCGATTTGCGGCGATTAGCGCAAATCGCCCAAGTAAGAACAGCCCCATAGGGTTTCATTACACTAGCGCTTTTAAAAAGCACTAGCGTTTGAGCGTTTTGCCAAAATCGCGGCAAAACGCTCAGGTGTGAATGGGCTCAGAGAGATTATGTAAACATACCTAGCGTTTTTGGAGCGTTTTTGTGTAGCAAATTTCATATATTGTTACAGTAAAGCTGTTACTGAACAGCTACTGTAACAAAAACGCCTGGAGAACCGCTCTGATCTAGCGTTTTTCAGAGCAGTTTTCCACTTTCCTATAGTTTAACTTTGAGGCAGAAACGCTTCAGAAATCTAAAAAAATGCTGCAGCCCCCGAGTTTGCGTTTGTGCAAAAAACGAACCACTCTAATGTGCACCATCCCAAAGTGTTTGCTGTATGTAGGCGGGGTGCTAAGAGCGGCCATACTGCCTCCATCTTGTTCCGATCCCTTGTCGGCAGGCCGGAGATACAGAGCGATTCAGGTGGCTCTCCCCGCAGAGCAGAGGCCCGGCCCTCCTAATTAGAGGCAGAAATCTGGGAAGCGTTTGGAGCGGCCCCCAGGCCCAGTGTCATTGCTTAATTACGCATGTATGCACCCCACTGATTCACGCCTAAGTGCTCTGTACATACAGATATGACAAGTGACGGTGAGTTCCGCGGTGTCCCTCCGGGGGGACCTGACACAGTCACTGCACATCACAGCAAGGCTCTCTGAAGCCTGTCCTGCTCATAGGCTGCTCTTTCTGCAGGTAAGAGAGACGTACGATGACACCGGTGTCCCCCTGCAGGTCGCTGTCACTTCTGCCAAGCGGGTCCATCCATCAGCCTCACCTGGAAGAGATATACCCTTCCGTTATACCGTATTGTCACCGAGAAGGGCCAGGAGCGCGCTGTCTGTGAGATTACGAGAAGGTGTACATAACCAGGCCGCGTATCGGATGGAGATATCAGGTGTTCACAGGTATTTTATTGACACTGACAGCTTCAGGCTACTTTCACAACGGTGCATTGCGGTGAAACGTTACGGCTGCCTTGTAATGCGAAACATCGTGCTACAACGCAACACCTGCGCAACGTTCACAGTGCAGCCAGTGAGGTTTAACAGCGTGCAGCATCCCAATGCACTACATGCAAAACGGGTGTGTTAACAGTGACAGGGAAGCATATGTAGCATTGGCTGTATGCTTCACTGTGAATTTAGCCTTACACTCCTATAAACTGATTCTGCACGGCGATCACAGCTGATTAATGTGAGGGTTGCTTGCATTGCGCCATCGTTTTATACACTATTGTATTAAAGCTGGTTCTTCTCTCTGTTTATATCCACAACTGAGTGACCAATAGGCTTATGGAGGTGTGCCTGTGGGAATATACCAGTTGGTTTTAAGTCAGGTTTGCCATTGGGCCCGCCCTCGCCAGAGCTGTTACCTGAGTTTTGAATTGTGTATGGCCAATGGAAGGAGGCGGCTGCCTCTGGGGGAGTGCTTCGTATACTGATGAGAAGTTCCCCATCAGGTCCTCCATTTCGTAGGCCCTTTTGTGATTGGCTGTTGGGTGGAGACATTTTACTATATATACAGTGGGTTGCAAAAGTATTCGACCCCATTGAAGTTTTCCACATTTTGTCACATTACTGCCACAAACATGAATCAATTTTATTGGAATTCCACATGAAAGACCAATACAAAGTGGTGTACATGTGAGAAGTGGAACAAAAATCATACATGATTCCAAACATTTTTTTTACAAATAAATAACTGCAAAGTGGTGTGTGCATAATTATTCGGCCCCCTTTGATCTGAGTGCAGTCAGTTGCCTATAGACATTGCCTGATGAGTGCTAATGACTAAATAGAGTGCACCTGTGTGTCATCTAATGTCAGTACAAATACAGCTGCTCTGTGAGGGCCTCAGAGGTTGTCTAAGAGAATATTGGGAGCAACAACACCGTGAAGTCCAAAGAACACACAAGACAGGTCAGGGATCAAGTTATTGAGAAATTTAAAGCAGGCTTAGGCTACAAAAAGATTTCCAAAGCCTTGAACATCCCACGGAGCACTGTTAAGCGATCATTCAGAAATGGAAGGAGTATGGCACAACTGTAAACCTACCAAGACAAGGCCATCCACCTAAACTCACAGGCTGAACAAGGAGAGCACTGATCAGAAATGCAGTCAAGAGGCCCATGGTGACTCTGGATGAGCTGCAGAGATCTACAGCTCAGGTGGGAGACTCTGTCCATAGGACAACTATTAGTCATGCACTGTACAAAGTTGGCCTTTATGGAAGAGTGGCAAGAAGAAAAGCATTGTTAACAGAAAGCATAAGAAGTCCCATTTGCAGTTTGCCACAAGCCATGTGGGGACACAGCAACCATGTGGAAGAAGGTGCTCTGGTCAGAGGAGACCAAAATGGAACTTTTTGGCCAAAATGCAAAACGCTATGTCTGGTGGTAAACTAACACTGCACATCACTCTGAACACACCATCCCCACTGTCAAATATGGTGGTGGCAGCATCATGCTCTGGGGGTGCTTCTCTTCAGCAGGGACAGGGAAGCTGGTCAGAGTTGATGGGAGGATGGATGGAGCCAAATACAGGGCAAACTTGGAAGAAAACCTCTTGGAGGCTGCAAAAGACTTGAGACTGGGGCGGAGGTTCACCTTCCAGCAGGACAACGACCCTAAACATAAAGCCAGGGCAACAATGGAATGGTTTAAAACAAAACATATCTGTGTGTTAGAATGGCCCAGTCAAAGTCCAGATCTAAATCCAATCGAGAATCTGTGGCAAAATCTGAAAACTGCTGTTCACAAACGCTGTCCATCTAATCTGACTGAGCTGGAGCTGTTTTGCAAAGAAGAATGGGCAAGGATTTCAGTCTCTAGATGTGCAAAGCTGGTAGAGACATACCCTAAAACACTGGCAGCTGTAATTGCAGCAAAAGGTGGTTCTGCAAAGTATTGACTCAGGGGGCTGAATAGTTACGCACACCCCACTTTGCAGTTATTGATTTGTAAAAAATGTTTGGAATGATGTATGATTTTCGTTCCACTTCCCACATGTACACCACTTTGTATTGGTCTTTCACACGGAATTCCAATAAAATTGATTCATGTTTGTGGCAGTAATGGGACAAAAGTGGAAAACTTCAAGGGGGCCGAATACTTTCGCAACCACTGTATGTATTGTGTGAACTGGTGTTTATTATGCTGAGCGGCTTGTAAAAGGGTACTTAATCTGAAACGGCGGGCTGTAGCTGCTACACGGCATTCATGGATCTTCAATACTGTGTTTCCTCGAAAATAAGACACTGTCTTATATTATTTTTTCCTTCAAAAGATGTGTTAGGTCTTATTTTCGGGGAGGTCTTATATACTTTGTATACTATATACTATACAAGATCCCCATTCCCCCACTGCCACTTTACCTCCTGCTGACCTCCAGCGCTTCAGTGTACAGGAAGTAAACAGAGATGTCACTTCCTGTACACGGAAGCGCTGGTACACTGAACTGTTACAGTGCCTTCACTGCAGTTTCCCGCTGATCTGCAGTTTGAATTATGACGGCGGGCAATGGAGAATGGGGCCAGCAGGAAATAAAGCAGAGGTGAGGGAATCGCTCCAGTTTACCGCTGTCCTGCGGTTTGAATTACCGGTATGTCAGCAGGCAGTGAAGAACAGGGATGCATCTTTTTGGAGGAGGAGGGAGTCAGCAGGAGGTACATTGGCGGTGGGAGAGGGGGGGGGGGGTATGCAAATGGAAGGGACTTCTTCAGCTACTAGGGCTTATTTTAGGGGTAGGTCTTATATTTCGAGCATACTCGAAATATATGGTAGGTCTTGCTTTAAGGGGATGTCCTACTTTCGGGGAAACACGGTAAAAGTTTGAATTTTATCTGGAAGTGGTGCAGGTCCTTATCTTCTACAGAGCCACTCCTATAAACCCATCTTCAGGCATCATTATAAACCAGAACTCATCACACCTGTTTGTGATTGTTCCCGGTGTGTCCAGGAGACCCGTCAGCAGTCTGGTCACTAATGACAGGAAAAACCCACCTGATTGCGGGAAAACCCACCTGATTGTTTCAGGTGACCAAAGCTGGAGGCATGTGCTGGTCCATAGGTCCATCGTTTTTGGGTGTTGGTGGGTCTACTTTTGGTGTCTTTATATAAGGGTATCTTCTCCTTGATTACTATCTGGAAGTTTCTTGTGAAGTTTATAGTCCCCTGACTGTACACTAGCTCCATGCTGGAAGAAGCTGTGCAGAAGTTATGACTGGTGAGCCGGGGGTGGCAGCGGCTGCAGAGTGGGAGAGTCTCGGCTCCCTGTCGCCCGTCGGTACCCAGCAGCAGCTCTCAGTGAAAGACTTGCCTCGTCTCTTGTACAATTAATAAGTTCAGATCATCGCTCAATGAAGCTTTACCTCCCCCGGGACCTCAGGCCAGCAAATCCTCCCGTCTGGATCTGCTCCAAGCCCTGCTGACACCAACAATGTTATTCTTCCTAAACATAATTACCTACATCTAATTAAAATTAAGGGCTGCACCATCTCTCAATGACAACGGGAAAGAGAAGAGAGAGTCAGAGCGTGCACCAGAGTGCAAAATGTGAGAGAAGAGAGGCACGGGAGGGGCAGAAAGAAAATGTTCTATGCCAGGAATGGGCAAACTCAGCCCTCCAGCTGTTACGGAACTACAAGTCCCACAATGCATTTGCCTTTATGAGTCATGACTGTGGCTGTCAGACTCCTGCAATGCATTGTGTAGTTCCTTAACAGATGGAGGGCCAAGTTTGCCCATGCCTGTCCTATGCCATCAGGAAGGATCTGTACCACCTCAAACCCCCGGCAAAGGTCTGGCTGAAATTCTTTACCAGGGTCATCACCCTGAGCCTACCTTACGGAAGAGAAGTATAGGGCCCCGTTACCTACCCAGATCAATCGACATGGGAATCTAGCCTTTAGAAATATTACACCGGGAATACGGCAAACACCTCCTCCAGGTCCATTGGAGTGCCTCAAACGCTGCCTGCCGAGCTGAGCTGGGGAGATTCCCACTTCTGCTTGAAATACACAAGAGAGTGCAGTCCTATTAAGGGCCGGATTTCGGGCAAGGCCCCTAGGCCATGGCCTAGGGCACCACAGGAGGAAGGGCACCAAAGCAGAAGGCTGAACTTATGCAGCATTTGCAAACTTGCAAATGCTGCAATGCAGGAAGATCAGGCGAGTGCCTGACCGCGATACTCTGCTGCTAGCCGCCTGTGCAGCAGCCACCTTGCTCTCTGTGCACGTTTGCATTGTGGCCGGGGGCTATGGACTTGGGCAGCATTGGAGACGGAAAGGAAGAGGAAGCTTCTGCACTGGAGATGAGTGGAGAAATAAGTGACACTGATGGCTGCTGCGGTGTGAAGGTGAGCTGGCTACCTATACTGAAAGGGGGAGGGAGGGATTAAGGGAGTCATCTGACTACCTATACTAGAGGGAAAGGGGGAGGGGTCATCTGGCTACCTATACTGGAGGGAAGGGGGAGGGGTCATCTGGCTACCTATACTGGGGGGGGTCATCAGGCTACCTATACTAGAGGGAAGGGGGAGGGGTCATCTGGCTGCCTATACTGGAGGGAAAGGGGGAGGGGTCATCTGGCTACCTATACTGGGGGGTCATCAGGCTACCTATACTAGAGGGAAGGGGGAGGGGTCATCTGGCTGCCTATACTGGAGGGAAAGGGGGAGGGGTCATCTGGCTACCTATACTGGGGGGGTCATCAGGCTACCCATACTAGAGGGAAGGGGAGGAGTCATCTGGCTACCTATACCTGAAGGGGGGGAGTATCAGGTTACCTATACTAGAGGGAAGGGGAGGGGTCATCTGGCTACCTATACTGGGGGGGTCATCAGGCTACCTATACTAGAGGGAAGGGGAGGGGTCATCTGGCTACCTATACTGAAGGGGGGCGGCTGGTAACAGCAGCCTTGGGCGGTAAAGAGTACAAATCTGGCCCTAGTCCTACTGGGCCCACCTACAGAGCAGCAGCCCTGACTCACCCCAATACAAAGATACAGAAAAGAGTGCTGTACTACTGAGGCTCACCTACAGATCAACAGCCACTATAAAGCCATGTTGCACACCAAAGACCAATAAAAGCCATGTGCCCTGAAATAAGTGGTCAACTCTCTGCTCCCTCCATACCCAGATCCACAGGTCCTAACAAGAGCCCAGAACCCAGATAAAGCACACCACATCCAAGAGCAATGAAGATTATGTAGATAAATGGAGGAGTGAAATAAAACATAAGCTAACCATATAGCACTCACTACAGAGAGAGTATAACATACCTGGGAAATCTCAAGAACCCTAAAGAGAGGCAAATCCTGAGTGTCTACAGACTGAGTCATCACAACCTGGAAATAGAGTCTGGGAGACACAGACAGACGTACGAACCCAGGGAGGAGAGACTATGCCAACACTGTGAGCAGAAGACCCTCAAGGATGAGAATCACTTCCTGCTGCACTGCATCCATCTGAAAATGGCGCCTGAGAATAATGGCGCACGGTGTTGCCGGTAATCCGTTTGCCGCTTATCGCTATTTAACGTTAAAGCCTTATTGTTATTTAGCGTTAAGACACAGAACCCTCTCTGTACCTATCCCTAACCCCTAAACCCCCCCTGGTGGTGCCTAACCCTAACCACCCCCCTGGTGGTGCCTAACCCTAAGACCCCCCCTGGTGGTTCCTAACCCTAAGACCCCCCCTGGTGGTTCCTAACCCTAAGACCCCCTGGTGGTGTATATTGTACTGTAACTATACCTAACCCTACTCTTACACAGAACCCTCCCTGTACCTAACCCTAACCATCCCCTTGGTTGTGCCTAACCCTAAGACCCCCCTGGTGGTGCCTAACCCTAAGACCCCCCAGTGGTGCCTAACACTAACCTTGACAGTGTTACATTCAATCCATTCACCGTTTTGCAGTTAAATAACGTCTGCAGTTTGGCTTATGTAGGGCGCTATTGATAAATAACGTTACTGTGGGCAATAACGTCTGCTGTTTGGCATATGAATGGCGCTATTGATAAATAACGTTAGTGTGTGCCGTTTTTCTTCTTTTTTCCCTGTGCGCCATTATTATGCAGTACTAACGATAAATAGCGATAAGCGTATCTTTTTAATGCGGCGCCATGCGCCATTATTCACTGATCCCTGCTGCACTGCCCCAAGTATACCACAACCAGGGAATCCTTCTTTAACCTCCCTGGTGGTAAATCTGGGTGGAAAAAAGAAGCCTGGAGCGGTAATCCCGAGCCTGACTTGTGGGTAGCCACTGGGAGGAATGCAGTGTACTGTGATGCGTGGCGGCGTTTCAGCTCTCCTCCTCCGGGATCCAGACGCTGGTAGCCATTCTAGTCCTCAGAGCTCTGGATCCCTCAGGGTGAGATTGGCTTTTGTTATCATGATGATGACAGATGGCAATCTCACTACAGGGGTACAGCGCAACCCGTAGGATGGAGGGAGAATTGCAACTCTGGATAGCAACCGCTGTACTCCAGTAGTGCGCTTTTAAGGTAATTACCATAGTAGTGACCACACTACTGGAGTACCACAGTTGTAGTATGAGTGCATCATGCGGTAGTTACGAGCGCACGCTACGCTGACAGTACCACGCACTGTGTTGGCGCGGTAATATTAACCCACGATGTGTTTGCACGGTATATTTATAGGATTTTTTTTTTTACCAAAATCTGCTTTACTCACCTGGGGCTTCTCCTGCCCCTTGCAGCCGACTGTCCCACGCTGTCACCTCTGCTCTCCGCCGCTGCCCTGTTCTCGCCGCACGGTGCAGAGGACGACCTCGAGGTCGCCCTTACTGTGCCTGCGTCAAGCGCCACTGTCAATCGCGACCACGTTGTCCGCGGCTTACGGCGCAGATACAGAACTACTACCGCCTGCGCAGTAAGCCGCGGACAACGTGGCCATGATTGACAGCGACGCTTGACGCAGGCACAGTTTGGGCGACCTCGAGGTAATCCTCTGCACCGTGCTGCGACAGCGGAGCAGCGGCGGAGAGCAGAGGTGACAGCGTGGGACAGTCGGCTGCAAGGGGCTGGAGAAGCCCCAGGTGAGTAAAGCAGATTTTGGTTAAAATCGCCAGATGATTCCTTTAAGCTCAATGTCTTTTAGAACACAAAACTGTGCCCGGATGAAGTTGCCATATTTCTTTTTAGCTATAGCTTGGCCTGGATAAATGACTTCTGCTGCTCTCTGGTAGTAGGAGGGCTGCAGACAGCCGTGATTGGCGGAGCGTCTCATTGTTGGAGAACGGCTGTGTCGGCAGGTTTGTATTGTGCAGCTAGTCCCCACTTGTTGCTTGTCTAGTAAAATACAATGGAGTGCAAGCTCTTGTCCCCCTTGTCGAGTGGCTCTTCTCTGCCTTTGTGTCACCTCGTTCGCGGTCCACTCCACTTCCCACCCGTAAACACTCGGGAAAAATCCATACGTATCCGCATTGATTTTTGGTTGTCAGTCAATATTGAATTATCTATGGACAGACGACCTTCGCTGCTGGTACGCAGTTTTTTATTGTTTTGCAGATGGAGGCTGAGAAGCCGCTCCACAGATCAGCGCGCTCACTCGATAAAACGTCCAGCAGATTTAAGCCGGGAACAGATGACAAACTTACAAGAGGAAGATCTCCAGCGCTTCCTCCAATCGCTTCACAATAACTGGAGGAAGAGAACATCTGCGCCGTTCAGACAGAAGTTGAAATACAGGACGGGCGTTCAGTGGAAGACGTTAAATAATTCCCGGAAGACGTTCGGAGATTGGCGAAAGAAAATGGCAGTGCGACGTGACGGCGGTTTCTCAATAAACAGAACTAGTGATGACTGTAGTTTGTTAATTTTGCCCACAAAAAAAATGTGTGTAAAATTTTGCAATTATAATTACGCACGATTGCAATTTCAAAATTGAGTTGATTTTCTTAAATCCTATTGTAAATTTAGCATGTTGGGCAAAATTATGAATGCTGCAGTCGGAAACGATCTTTCATGTAAATTGCGCAGACCAGAATGGTCGAGAGGAAGGCCCCTTTCATACTTACTGCGTGACATTAGGTCGCGTTCCTCTCCCTCGCCGCAGCTCGTAGCAGTGGCCATTCATGTCTACCACAGTACCTGCTTTGCGATGGAAGTGGCCCAGCTGACGCAGAAGCTGCAGCGGGTTAGCGAGTGGTGCGTGTGGTACACAACGCAATGGAAGTCAATGGTACCGTGAACAATTTTAAAATTGCTGTGCAGTGCGCATGAGCATATGTGCAAAATCACGTAATGCACTTCCTGTCTGAAAGTGTACATGTGACTGAGGGGTCAGTCTGAAGTCTGACGACGCTATGCTCAGACGTTCGGGGGGTGGGGTCGTAGCGATTAACCTGTCAGCGCAGTCTGGCACAGGGAACAAAATGTATTTAGCGGTGCAATGCGCTGTGGCTGGCTCTTATGCTGTGCTCAAATTACACCACACCATGTATGAAAGGGGTCGAATAGTGAGAAAAAGTAAAAAAAGAAAAATTCAATAAGCCTCGAAGTTAGTGAGAAAATTGATTTTAAAATAAAGAAAGACTAAATAACATAACATTTTGCTGTGATACGCTTTAATATTTACCAATTTCCAAGTTCTGTATGCCCAAGGCCTCTCGAAGGCCTCGTTCACATTACGCAATGTGTATGGTTGTGCATTCAGGATGCAAGCGCACCCGATCACACGCCAACCGTGTTGCTGTGCGATGTTGATCCCATTCATCACAGCGAATGGAATCAGCAATGCGGTTTGCCAAAAATGTGTGCAGCAGTGCGATAGCGCATCGCACTACTGTGTAACGTGCATAGTCTGAATGTCAGAAGTGCTCTCTATGCACGTCTGATGTTCTTGCTGATTGTATACCATATGAGCGGCCGAAATGTGCGCAGCAGCGCATTTAGGGCTTGGTTCACTAAACCGTGATAACTCAAATATCACACCTTATCAAAGATATCACACCTTATCAAAGCTATCACACCTTATCAAAGATATCACACCTTGGGCTTGATTCACTAAACAGTGATAACACCTAACCTAGTGTAAACTAGGCCTTACCCCTTGTCACCCGTGTAGGCTGGTTTAGTCAGAATTCGGAGCCTGGACTACATGGGGTTTCGCACCCTGAGCTTTACCAACCCACCCAGGGTTAAAGAGGCTTGAGAGGGGGTCCCCACACTGTCTGTTGTCTTAAAATGTATAAAATAAGTGTTCAGAACTCAGTGTATAGTAAAGTATAACGCAACAAAAAATAATTTTTACTGAATTTAAAAAACATTTTTTTTTTTAATTTTTAAATCGATTTTCTCAAAAACTACAAGGTGCTTTTGAAAAAAATTTGATTTGTTCCCAAAGAATCTAATTTTGCATTTTTGCGTAATTATGTGAAATTATAGAACAGAATTTACGGGCAAAATGAATAACGAATTTGCCCAACATTTTGCATTAAATTTTTGCCTTGTAAGTGCGGATTTCGATGCAAAATTACACCCAAGCGAAATTTGTACGTAACAGTATACAGAGCAACAAATGCTCCCACCTCCAGCGCTCCCTGAGGCCCCAATCTGCTGCAAATATGAGGGGGAGGGGGAGGAAGTGCCATACAACTATCGATTTTGTGGCCTAATGGATCATCCAGTTCGATAATTTTATCAAATCACAAGAAAATCTGTGCTTCTACGAGCATGCCGACCAACAAGTCAACATATTGCAGATGAATACATTGACCAAGCAGGCTGGGAAATCTGGTGCCGAGGTGCGCGGTGGTAACAGTGTGTACGATATTGTGATGATTGACAAACGCAAACCAAATGTAAACATGCCCCCCTCCGGTGTCCGTGCATTCAAATCTCACCTTCTTCAGCTGCCACAACTGTCCACCTGCTCCCCTGCTCGTCCACTGCTTCTCAGCCACCAGGCGCATGTGTGTGACATCACACGTGCACCACATGCTGTAAGCGGCAACCACATGGGACACTCATGGTGAAGCAGAGGGCGAGGCCGGAGCAGCTGGACGGTTGTGGCAGCTGGAACAGGTAAGATTTGAATGCACGGCACGAGGGGCTCATTAAGATTTTGGGGGACGGCAGCGTAGGTGGCGTCACAAGACTGATTCCTGAGAGATTTTATGCGGAAGTCAAGTCAGAATCGGTCTGTGGTATATGGGCAGCCAACAGATCTCTGTCTGATATAAATTGATCAGATCTAATTTTGATAGCCCAATCACTGACCAATTTTTTGTAGTGTGAGGGCCAACAGATTTTAAAAACCATGAACAGAGTGTGCAGGTAATCTCTCCTAATACATGGAGGTGGTAAAATCGGTCAGTGATTGGCCAAAATCAAAATGGGATGTGTTTACCAGGGTTAATCAATTCCATGTCAATCTTCTGTAATAAATGTGGTTTTCTCATTAGTAACAGCGCTCTCCCAGCCTAGTTACTGTACTGCCATAAGGCAATGCTCAACTCAGACAAATTATCTCATTATCATCTCATTTTACGCTCCAGAAAGCCCCAAATTTGTAATGTTTTTATTTTTCTGTTTAATCTGTGCTGTGAATTGGAGGAGAGTTATCTATATATATATAAAATCGGATGTGTGTGTGTGTGTATGTA
The DNA here is from genome assembly GCF_040937935.1 of Hyperolius riggenbachi. NCBI lineage: Eukaryota > Metazoa > Chordata > Amphibia > Anura > Hyperoliidae > Hyperolius > Hyperolius riggenbachi. Next base: position 442,673,983 of record NC_090650.1, on the reverse strand, counting down.
TGTGTGTATGTGCTGCGATCACTCGAAAACGCCTTGACCGATTTCAACGAAACTTGGTATACAGATCCCTTACTACCTGGGATGATATGTTCTGTGGGTCTCGTGTCCCCCCTGCACACGTGGGCGGAGCTACAAACAGCAAATCAGATTTCACTCATTCATGTCAATGGGAAAAATGTAAAAGGCTGCATTCTCACAGTAATCAAGAGTCCCCACACATGGCACAGTTGGTCACTTGGTGACCGAGGTACAAATTCAGGAAAAGTGGGCGGAGCATAAAACAGCCAATAAAATTTCAGCCATTCATTTTAAATGGGAAAATGTAAACTGCAGCCATTTTTAGACTGTTAATTGCAGGGTTCTCAAATTTGACACACTTGATCACTGGGTGACTGAGATTAAGATTCAGGAAAGTGGGTGGAGCCTACAACAGCCAATCAAAATTCACCTATTGATTTTTAAGCTGAATATTTAAACTGCTGCCATTCTTACACTGTTAATGGCAGAGGCTTCAAACTTGCTACAGTCGGTCAATGGGTGATTGGGGTTCAAATTCACTAAAGGGGCGGGGCCACAAACAGCCAATCAGACTTCCTTGGTAGATAAACTGCTTTCATTCAACATTTTTGATGCCAGGAACCTGAAAGCTCAAAAATTTTGTTAATTGAGTGACTGTGTGTCCAGGTTACAAAAAAGTGGGTGCAGCCAAAGACAAATGTCACTGGGAAAATACCATTACACTGTTAATGGCAGGGTTCTCAGACTTTGCCCAGTTGGTCACTGGGTGAATATTCAGAAAAAAAATTAAAATTCACCTTGATTTTCAAGGGGAATATAAAAACCTAACACAGTTGGTCACTGGGGTTCACATTCTGGAAAGGGGGTGGTGCCACAAACAGCTAATCTGATTTGTTTAATTTCTAAGGGGATATACAAATTATTATTAATACCAAGGACCCCAAAGCTCATAAACTGGGTCATTGAGTGACTGCATGTCAAGGTCAGAAAAAGTGGGTGAAGCCAAAAACTAATTTTCTACATGGAAAAATATAAACTGCAACCATTCTTACACTGCTTGACACAGTTGGTCACTGGGTGACTGGAATTAATATTCAGGAAAGTAGGTGGAGCCTACAAAAGCCAATCAAAATTCACCCATTAATTTTCAAGGGGAATATTTACATTGCTGCCATTATTACAATGTTAATGGCAGAGGCCTCAAACCTGGTACGATCTGACATTGGGTGGCTGGGGTTCAAATTCTGGAAAGGGACAGAGCCACAAACAGCAAGATTTGTTTTTCAATGGGAAAATGCAAATTATTTATGCCAAAGACCCTAAACTTGGTAATTGAGTGACTGTATGTCAAGGTTAGATATCGTGGGCGGAGCCAAAAACAACTAACTTTTTACATGGGAAAATATAAACTAGAGCTATTCTTACACTGCTAATGGCAGGGTTCTCAAACCTGATACAGTTGGTCACTGAGTGACTGGAATTAATATTCACCTATCATGAGTGACTATGTGTCAAGGTTACAAAAAGTGGGCAGAGACAAATACAAGTTTCACTGGGAAAATGTAAACTTCAGCCCTTCTTGACTGTTAATGGCAGGGATCTCAAACTTTGCACAGTTGGTCACTGGGTGACTGGGATTAATATTCCAATATGGGACAGGGCCGGATTTGTACTTTCCAGCACCCTAGGCCGGCTGTCACCAAACCCCCCCCCCCCCCCCCCCCCATTCTGTCCAACTCTGACTAGTTTGAATGGGTTCCCCTCTGTTTTGCTGCTTTGCCCCTGTTCAACAAAGAAGCAGTGCATGCTCTGTCCACTCCATGTCATTTTGCACTCCTGCCTGGATGCACAGCAGCCGGTAGCATTCTGGGCATGCATACTTCAGAAATGACGCTCATGTATGAGCAGCACTTGGCAAGTACGCATGCCCATAACACTCCCAGCCTCGGCTCTGTGCACATGCATACAGGAGTGCAAAATTACCAGGAGCCCCAGTGGACAGCGCTACTTCTTTGACCTCTGTGCAACTTGCTGCCGTCAGAGCCACAAATAGGGGACAGTGTACTGCAATGGAGAGAAGCCCATTCAAAACAGAGAACAGGTAAGTAGAAGGATCCGACACTACACACACTGGCATAGATGTAGTGTAATGCTAGGTACACACAATGCAATTCTGACAGATTTACTGTCAGATCAATTATTTCCAACATGTGATCTGATTTCCGATGAATTTTTCGATCAATTTGCTGTTCACTTCTATGAAAAATCATTCAGAAAATTGATTGGAAAGCAGATCGGACATGTTGGAAATAGTCGATCTGACAGTAAATCTGTCAGAAAATTGCATTGTGTGTACCTAGCATAAGCTCAGGTGTACTTTACACAGTGACAATTTAGCACTTAAGACAGATCTTAATCAGCCAGCAGGAAGTTTTGTAACAGAATAACACTTTTCATTGGCTAACCAAAAGAAAACAGTGAGCCTTTGGCTAATGAGCCTTTTTCAGACTTTGTTCCTGTATACAAGATGTTAGGACACACAGCTATATATACAGTCAGCAGGAGATGCATACATTGTTTTGTAAATATAAATAAATGTAACACAGTTGTCATTCTGTTTCAAAACATCCTGCTTTCACTAATGGCTAACACAGTACTTTGCTGGCAAAAAAAAGGTCAGGAAAGAGTTAAACTGTAGCACAAAGACGGTTGCTGTCATTCTCTAGGAGAGAAAAAACAAGCCATAAATTTAACAGATCTAACTAGAATACTAGATCTTTAACTGTCAATTTCGAAAAGACACAAATTTATTGTATACTTCCCAAAAAGTTGCAACGCGTTTCGCAGGTATTACCTGCTTCATCAGGCAGAGGAGCCTGGTGCATCACTGACAACTTACTGTTTATACCCCTGTATATTGCCTGATGTAGCGGGTTAAACCTGCAAAACGCGTTGCAACTTTTTGGGAGTATACAATAAATTTGTGTCGTTTCGAAATTGACCGTTTTTGTGTCTGCTTCTAGGAGGTAAGTCCACCACTGCATCCCAAGCAAATTTAAATATTTCAGTTTATTTTATCCTTTTGGTACCTCTGTTCTCTATCTACAAGTACTGTGGCCACCCCTGGTGGAGGGGTGCTATATACACCCCCTTTTTTCCCGATCTACAGAGAGCGACTTCTGAATCCTGAGTGGGGTCAGGTCTAATCTCCCCACCTGCTTTTACAGTGTTTACCTGGAGGGTAACCCTGGTTTGTGAGTATCTTACTCTCACACTGTTATATTCACTCACTTCCAGTACATACTACACTATTAGGCTCTCTGTGTTCCTTTTGTATTTTATGGTAATTGTTCTGGTATCAGCATCAGAAACACTTCCTTTATCTACATATTGCTGTATATTGGTATGTAACTCCGCCCTCCCAGTGATGTCATAGCCTAGGCTGATCAGCTATGCGGAATTCACCTCCCAGAGCATTATTTTCACTGGCTTCGGAACTCTCAGTAAAGAAACATTCCGTATAGATCACCTGACAGGACTAAAGATGTCCTCACCTGTGATAAATGTCAGAATGTAAATCAGGGAGAGGAAAGATTTTCCAATGGGCAAACTCTGATTAAATCATTTATATGTGAATTGTAAAAAAAACAATAAGCAATTTTATTTATAGTGATGAGCATGAAATTCGCATGATCGTAATTTCGCACCATGATTTGCAATTACAAATTTAAATCGGTATGCAAAATTTCGGGTAAGATCATAATTCATTTCGTTTGTAAATGTACACAGGAACCGTAACTTCGCAATTTTGCTTAATGTTCGCATAATTTTATGGCGATTTTAGCGGTTAATAGCAAAGCCCCGATACATGTTATCATCACCGACATAGCTACGTAGGTTACGGAGAATAGTGGGTACAGGGCAAAAAAATCATTCTTCAAAAGACTTTTGAGAAAATTGATTTTAAAATTGCAAAGGAAGAATGGTAACTAATTTTATTAGTTAAAAACTACAGTATTTTTCCTTTGCATTTTTAAAATCAATTTTTTTAAAAAAAATACAAGGGCTTTTTGAAAGAATTTTCTTTTTACCTTGTTTGCACACTTTCCTTCAAGAGACTCTGTAATATAAAAAACGTCCCCTGGGGGGTGCTCGCCTCGGGAGGAAGAAGTCTCAGGGTCCCAATGTGGCTTCCCACTCCCCTGTAGCTGCAGGCTTTCCAGCGCTGGCTCCCCCGAAGTGTCCCGCAATCCTCCCCTGCCAAGCCTGACGAGAGATTTATTTACCTTCCTTGGCTCCAGCGCAGGCGCAGTAGCGGTAAGGCCGAAATAGCCGAACCCGATAGTATCCGCTCTACTGTGCAGGTGCAAAAGGACTCACGCCTGCAGAGTAGAGCGGATCGATCAGGTTCAGCTATTTCCGCCTTACCGCTAGTGCGCCTGCGCTGGATCCCGTAGAGGTAAATATTTATTGTCACACTTCGGGGGACCCGACAGGCTAACGGAGGCACGGAGGAGGACGGGGGAAGCATTGTTAGGATCCAGAGACTTCCCCCTTCCGAGGTAAGTGTCCCCTTTTTATTACAGGTTTTTTTTTAACATAAGTAGCAGTTTTGGTGATAATATAGCATGTGATGATAGCTTTGCTATTAACCTCTGAAGTCGGCACAAAATTATGCAAAAAAGTGCGAACGTTACACGAAATTACGAATGGATTACACGAGATGAATTTACACAAAATTTTGCGTCATCGTTATTAGCAGATTGTGATCATCATTGCTATTCTTTATGTTATTTTCACTACAGGTCCTCTTGAAGTGTAGACCTCAGAGTGGGGAATATACGAGATGCAAAACCACAGGAATAAAAGGCAAACTTGTGCTGCAGATGACGGACTCACTTTAAGCCATACGCGATATCGTTTTCCCGAGTCTGGTATTAAGCCATCACCACACATTGATAAGATTATTTACATTACGTTTATCTCTCCCTCATGAATATCATAAATGGAAATAAACCGTATAGGAGAGCGAAGGCGTCCTTCAGAAGGGAATTGCGTTGCAGACGCGCGGCGGTCTCTGTGCGTCGCATGAAAGGGGGCGTCAGATGCCGGCATAGCGATGGCGTGACAGCGGGAAGGACTGGCATCGGGCTGTGCCGAGGTCACCGCACTCATTAGGCCGGTGACAGAGTTCTCAGGAAGATGATTGGGGGATCAGAGGAGACCCCTCTTGATCGCGGCAGAGAGTGATACACAGATTAGGTGAGGGGGAGGGGAGGGGGGATTCGCCGCGGTGAGCTGGCAGCGTGTTCCGATGAGATAAGTATGAGCTTTGTACTCCTCGGCCCTCGCTGGACTAATCCCACTAGAGCTGTGAAATGAATCGCTGCTCCCTAGAAAGAGACCACTCTTCACCTGAGACTCAGCGATTCGCAGCTCAGCGCTGATCGCGCAATAAGTCGCGGGGTGGAAGGCGGAGCAGGCTGCAGGATGGTTCATTGAAGTGCTGGAAATCTACAGGGAAAGTGTACCCGGTACCTGAAAATCACCTGAAAAGTGAAACTTCAACTTTACTGAAAAAAAAAAGAAAGAAAAATGCTTCGACTTATCAGCGCTATGCAGGTGTTTTTGTGAGTTTATATTATTAAAAAAAACAAAATCTTTCTCTTTTAATGTGCAGACAAATACAGACTGCCCAGTAACTCCCATATTCTCTGCACAGAGAGGTCTATGGTAACTACATATTCTGCCATTCAGACTATTTCCCTGCTCCCAGTATATGGACCCACTACATTATCCTGAAGCAGAAGTGTTTGCTAATAGTACTATTGCTGTTTCTTAAAGGGAACCTTAACTAAGAGGGATATGGATGTTTTCTTTTAAACAATACCAGTTGCCTGGCAGTCCTGCTGATCTCTTTGGCTGCAGTAGTGGCTGAATCACACACCTGAAACAAGCATGCAGCTAATCCAGTCTGACTTCAGTCAGAGCACCTGATCTGCATGCTTGTTCAGGGGCTGTGACTAAAAATATTAGATACACAGGATCAGCAGGAGAGGTAGGCAACTGGTATTATTTTAAAAAGGAAAAATCCATATCCCTCTCAGTTTAGGTTCCCTTTAACAATAGCACTATTAGCAAACTTTTCCTAATCCAACCAGCTGAAAATGGTGTTGAAATGCAAACACAGCATGGTAGGATCTGTAGCTCTGCTATATATAGCTACCTGCCGACTAACTTCTCACCATTTTCTTCTGATGAGTCATGCTGTCTGCTCTCCTCTCTGCTAACTCCCTCCTCATACCTCCCTTCTGGTGAGTCATGCTGTCTGCTCTCCTCTCTGCTAACTCCCTCCTCATCCCTCCCTTCTGGTGAGTCATGTTGTCTGCTCTCCTCTCTGCTAACTCCCTCCTCATCCCTCCCTTCTGGTGAGTCATGCTGTCTGCTCTCCTCTCTGCTAACGCCCTCCTCATCCCTCCCTTCTGGTGAGTCATGCTGACTGCTCTCCTCTCTGCTAACGCCCTCCTCATCCCTCCCTTCTGATGAGTCATGCTGTCTGCTCTCCTCTCTGCTAACTCCCTCCTCAGCCCTCCCTTCTGATGAGTCATGCTGTCTGCTCTCCTCTCTGCTAACTCCCTCCTCCTTTCTGATGAGTCATGCTGTCTGCTCTCCTCTCTGCTAACTCCCTCCTCCTTTCTGATGAGTCATGCTGTCTGCTCTCCTCTCTGCTAACTCCCACCTCATCCCTCCCTTCTGGTGAGTCATGCTGTCTGCTCTACTCTCTGCCAACGCCCTCCTCATCCCTCCCTTCTGATGAGTCATGCTGTCTGTTCTCCTCTCTGCTAACGCCCTCCTCACTCCTTCCTTCTGGTGAGTCATGCTGTCTGCTCTCCTCTCTGCTAACGCCCTCCTCATCCCTCCCTTCTGATGAGTCATGCTGTCTGTTCTCCTCTCTGCTAACGCCCTCCGCATCCCTCTCTTCTGGTGAGTCATGCTGTCTGCTCTCCTCTCTGCTAACGCCCTCCTCACTCCTCCCTTCTGGTGAGTCATGCTGTCTGCTCTCCTCTCTGCTAACGCCCTCCTCATCCCTCCCTTCTGATGAGCCATGCTGTCTGCTCTCCTCTCTGCTAACGCCCTCCTCATCCCTCCCTTCTGATGAGTCATGCTGTCTGCTTTCCTCTCTGCTAACGCCCTCCTCATCCCTCCCTTCTGATGAGGCATGCTGTCTGTTCTCCTCTCTGCTAACGCCCTCCTCATCCCTCCCTTCTGGTGAGTCATGCTGTCTGCTCTCCTCTCTGCTAACGCCCTCCTCATCCCTCCCTTCTGATGAGGCATGCTGTCTGCTCTCCTCTCTGCTAACGCCCTCCTCATCCCTCCCTTCTGATGAGTCATGCTGTCTGCTCTCCTCTCTGCTAACGCCCTCCTCATCCCTCCATTTTGATGAGTCATGCTGTCTGCTCTCCTCTCTGCTAACTCCCTCCTCCTTTCTGATGAGTCATGCTGTCTGCTCTCCTCTCTGCTAACTCCCACCTCATCCCTCCCTTCTGGTGAGTCATGCTGTCTGCTCTCCTCTCTACTAACGCCCTCCTCATCCCTCCCTTCTGATGAGTCATGCTGTCTGTTCTCCTCTCTGCTAACTCCCTCCTCATCCCTCCCTTCTGGTGAGTCATGCTGTCTGCTCTCCTCTCTGCTAACGCCCTCCTCATCCCTCCCTTCTGATGAGTCATGCTGTCTGCTCTCCTCTCTGCTAACTCCCTCCTCATCCCTCCCTTCTGGTGAGTCATGCTGTCTGCTCTCCTCTCTGCGAACTCCCTCCTCATCCCTCCCTTCTGGTGAGTCATGCTGTCTGCTCTCCTCTCTGCTAACTCCCTCCTCATCCCTCCCTTCTGGTGAGTCATGCTGTCTGCTCTCCTCTCTGCTAACGCCCTCCTCATCCCTCCCTTCTGGTGAGTCATGCTGACTGCTCTCCTCTCTGCTAACGCCCTCTTCATCCCTCCCTTCTGATGAGGCATGCTGTCTGCTCTCCTCTCTGCTAACGCCCTCCTCATCCCTCCCTTCTGATGAGGCATGCTGTCTGCTCTCCTCTCTGCTAACGCCCTCCTCATCCCTCCCTTCTGATGAGTCATGCTGTCTGCTCTCCTCTCTGCTAACGCCCTCCTCATCCCTCCCTTTTGATAAGTCATGCTGTCTGCTCTCCTCTCTGCTAACTCCCTCCTCCTTTCTGATGAGTCATGCTGTCTGCTCTCCTCTCTGCTAACTCCCACCTCATCCCTCCCTTCTGGTGAGTCATGCTGTCTGCTCTCCTCTCTACTAACGCCCTCCTCATCTTTCCCTTCTGATGAGTCATGCTGTCTGTTCTCCTCTCTGCTAACTCCCTCCTCATCCCTCCCTTCTGGTGAGTCATGCTGTCTGCTCTCCTCTCTGCTAACGCCCTCCTCATCCCTCCCTTCTGATGAGTCATGCTGTCTGCTCTCCTCTCTGCTAACTCCCTCCTCATCCCTCCCTTCTGGTGAGTCATGCTGTCTGCTCTCCTCTCTGCTAACTCCCTCCTCATCCCTCCCTTCTGGTGAGTCATGCTGTCTGCTCTCCTCTCTGCTAACTCCCTTCTCATCCCTCCCTTCTGGTGAGTCATGCTGTCTGCTCTCCTCTCTGCTAACGCCCTCCTCATCCCTCCCTTCTGGTGAGTCATGCTGACTGCTCTCCTCTCTGCTAACGCCCTCCTCATCCCTCCCTTCTGATGAGGCATGCTGTCTGCTCTCCTCTCTGCTAACGCCCTCCTCATCCCTCCCTTCTGATGAGTCATGCTGTCTGCTCTCCTCTCTGCTAACGCCCTCCTCATCCCTCCCTTCTGATGAGTCATGCTGTCTGCTCTCCTCTCTGCTAACTCCCTCCTCCTTTCTGATGAGTCATGCTGTCTACTCTCCTCTCTGCTAACTCCCACCTCATCCCTCCCTTCTGTTGAGTCATGCTGTCTGCTCTCCTCTCTACTAACGCCCTCCTCATCCCTCCCTTCTGATGAGTCATGCTGTCTGTTCGCCTCTCTGCTAACTCGCTCCTCATCCCTCCCTTCTGGTGAGTCATGCTGTCTGCTCTCCTCTCTGCTAACTCCCTCCTCATCCCTCCCTTCTGGTGAGTCATGCTGTCTGCTCTCCTCTCTGCTAACGCCCTCCTCATCCCTCCCTTCTGGTGAGTCATGCTGACTGCTCTCCTCCCTGCTAACGCCCTCCTCATCCCTCCCTTCTGATGAGTCATGCTGTCTGCTCTCCTCTCTGCTAACTCCCTCCTCAGCCCTCCCTTCTGATGAGTCATGCTGTCTGCTCTCCTCTCTGCTAACTCCCTCCTCCTTTCTGATGAGTCATGCTGTCTGCTCTCCTCTCTGCTAACTCCCACCTCATCCCTCCCTTCTGGTGAGTCATGCTGTCTGCTCTCCTCTCTACTAACGCCCTCCTCATCCCTCCCTTCTGGTGAGTCATGCTGTCTGCTCTCCTCTCTGCCAACGCCCTCCTCATCCCTCCCTTCTGATGAGTCATGCTGTCTGTTCTCCTCTCTGCTAACGCCCTCCGCATCCCTCTCTTCTGGTGAGTCATGCTGTCTGCTCTCCTCTCTGCTAACGCCCTCCTCACTCCTCCCTTCTGGTGAGTCATGCTGTCTGCTCTCCTCTCTGCTAACGCCCTCCTCATCCCTCCCTTCTGATGAGTCATGCTGTCTGTTCTCCTCTCTACTAACGCCCTCCTCATCCCTCCCTTCTGGTGAGTCATGCTGTCTGCTCTCCTCTCTGCTAACGCCCTCCTCATCCCTCCCTTCTGATGAGGCATGCTGTCTGTTCTCCTCTCTGCTAACTCCCTCCTCATCCCTCCCTTCTGGTGAGTCATGCTGTCTGCTCTCCTCTCTGCTAACGCCCTCCTCATCCCTCCCTTCTGATGAGTCATGCTGTCTGCTCTTCTCTCTGCTAACGCCCTCCTCATCCCTCCCTTCTGATGAGGCATTCTGTCTGTTCTCCTCTCTGCTAACGCCCTCTTCATCCCTCCCTTCTGGTGAGTCATGCTGTCTGCTCTCCTCTCTGCTAACGCCCTCCTGATCCCTCCCTTCTGATGAGTCATGCTGTCTGTTCTCTCTGCTAACGCCCTCCTCATCCCTTCCTTCTGGTGAGTCATGCTGTCTGCTCTCCTCTCTGCTAACGCCCTCCTCACTCCTCCCTTCTGGTGAGTCATGCTGTCTGCTCTCCTCTCTGCTAACGCCCTCCTCACTCCTCCCTTTTGATGAGTCATGCTGTCTGCTCTCCTCTCTGCTAACGCCCTCCTCACTCCTCCCTTCTGATGAGTCATGCTGTCTGCTCTTCTCTCTGCTAACGCCCTCCTCATCCCTCCCTTCTGATGAGGCATGCTGTCTGTTCTCCTCTCTGCTAACGCCCTCCTCATCCCTCCCTTCTGGTGAGTCATGCTGTCTGCTCTCCTCTCTGCTAACGCCCTCCTGATCCCTCCCTTCTGATGAGTCATGCTGTCTGTTCTCTCTGCTAACGCCCTCCTCATCCCTTCCTTCTGGTGAGTCATGCTGTCTGCTCTCCTCTCTGCTAACGCCCTCCTCACTCCTCCCTTCTGGTGAGTCATGCTGTCTGCTCTCCTCTCTGCTAACGCCCTCCTCACTCCTCCCTTTTGATGAGTCATGCTGTCTGCTCTCCTCTCTGCTAACGCCCTCCTCACTCCTCCCTTCTGATGAGTCATGCTGTCTGCTCTCCTTTCTGCTAACGCCCTCCTCACTCCTCCCTTCTGGTGAGTCATGCTGTCTGCTCTCCTCTCTGCTAACGCCCTCCTCATCCCTCCCTTCTGATGAGTCATGCTGTCTGTTCTCCTCTCTACTAACGCCCTCCTCATCCCTCCCTTCTGGTGAGTCATGCTGTCTGCTCTCCTCTCTGCTAACGCCCTCCTCATCCCTCCCTTCTGATGAGGCATGCTGTCTGTTCTCCTCTCTGCTAACTCCCTCCTCATCCCTCCCTTCTGGTGAGTCATGCTGTCTGCTCTCCTCTCTGCTAACGCCCTCCTCATCCCTCCCTTCTGATGAGTCATGCTGTCTGCTCTTCTCTCTGCTAACGCCCTCCTCATCCCTCCCTTCTGATAAGGCATGCTGTCTGTTCTCCTCTCTGCTAACGCCCTCCTCATCCCTTCCTTCTGGTGAGTCATGCTGTCTGCTCTCCTCTCTGCTAACGCCCTCCTCACTCCTTCCTTCTGGTGAGTCATGCTGTCTGCTCTCCTCTCTGCTAACGCCCTCCTCACTCCTCCCTTTTGATGAGTCATGCTGTCTGCTCTCCTCTCTGCTAACGCCCTCCTCACTCCTCCCTTCTGATGAGTCATGCTGTCTGCTCTCCTTTTTGCTAACGCCCTCCTCACTCCTCCCTTCTGGTGAGTCATGCTGTCTGCTCTCCTCTCTGCTAACACCCTCCTCATCCCTCCCTTCTGATGAGTCATGCTGTCTGCTCTCCTCTCTGCTAACTCCCTCCTCATCCCTCCCTTCTGGTGAGTCATGCTGTCTGCTCTCCTCTCTGCTAACGCCCTCCTCATCCCTCCCTTCTGGTGAGTCATGCTGTCTGCACTCCTCTCTGCTAACGCCCTCCTCATCCCTCCCTTCTGGTGAGTCATGCTGACTGCTCTCCTCTCTGCTAACGCCCTCCTTATCCCTCCCTTCTGATGAGGCATGCTGTCTGCTCTCCTCTCTGCTAACGCCCTCCTCATCCCTCCCTTCTGATGAGTCATGCTGTCTGCTCTCCTCTCTGCTAACGCCCTCCTCATCCCTCCCTTTTGATGAGTCATGCTGTCTGCTCTCCTCTCTGCTAACTCCCACCTCATCCCTCCCTTCTGGTGAGTCATGCTGTCTGCTCTCCTCTCTACTAACGCCTTCCTCATCCCTCCCTTCTGATGAGTCATGCTGTCTGTTCTCCTCTCTGCTAACTCCCTCCTCATCCCTCCCTTCTGGTGAGTCATGCTGTCTGCTCTCCTCTCTGCTAACTCCCTCCTCATCCCTCCCTTCTGGTGAGTCATGCTGTCTGCTCTCCTCTCTGCTAACGCCCTCCTCATCCCTCCCTTCTGGTGAGTCATGCTGACTGCTCTCCTCTCTGCTAACGCCCTCCTCATCCCTCCCTTCTGATGAGTCATGCTGTGTACTCTCCTCTCTGCTAACTCCCTACTCAGCCCTCCCTTCTGATGAGTCATGCTGTCTGCTCTCCTGTCTGCTAACTCCCTCCTCCTTTCTGATGAGTCATGCTGTCTGCTCTCCTCTCTGCTAACTCCCACCTCATCCCTCCCTTCTGGTGAGTCAAGCTGTCTGCTCTCCTCTCTACTAACGCCCTCCTCATCCCTCCCTTCTGGTGAGTCATGCTGTCTGCTCTCCTCTCTGCCAACGCCCTCCTCATCCCTCCCTTCTGGTGAGTCATGCTGTCTGTTCTCCTCTCTGCTAACGCCCTCCTCACTCCTCCCTTCTGGTGAGTCATGCTGTCTGCTCTCCTCTCTGCTAACGCCCTCCTCATCCCTCCCTTCTGGTGAGTCATGCTGTCTGCACTCCTCTCTGCTAACGCCCTCCTCATCCCTCCCTTCCGGTGAGTCATGCTGACTGCTCTCCTCTCTGCTAACGCCCTCCTCATCCCTCCCTTCTGATGAGGCATGCTGTCTGCTCTCCTCTCTGCTAACGCCCTCCTCATCCCTCCCTTCTGATGAGTCATGCTGTCTGCTCTCCTCTCTGCTAACGCCCTCCTCATCCCTCCCTTTTGATGAGTCATGCTGTCTGCTCTCCTCTCTGCTAACTCCCTCCTCAGCCCTCCCTTCTGATGAGTTATGCTGTCTGCTCTCCTCTCTGCTAACTCCCTCCTCCTTTCTGATGAGTCATGCTGTCTGCTCTCCTCTCTGCTAACTCCCACCTCATCCCTCCCTTCTGGTGAGTCATGCTGTCTGCTCTCCTCTCTACTAACGCCCTCCTCATCCCTCCCTTCTGATGAGTCATGCTGTCTGCTCTCCTCTCTGCTAACTCCCTCCTCAGCCCTCCCTTCTGATGAGTCATGCTGTCTGCTCTCCTCTCTGCTAACTCCCTCCTCCTTTCTGATGAGTCATGCTGTCTGCTCTCCTCTCTGCTAACTCCCACCTCATCCCTCCCTTCTGGTGAGTCATGCTGTCTGCTCTCCTCTCTACTAACGCCCTCCTCATCCCTCCCTTCTGGTGAGTCATGCTGTCTGCTCTCCTCTCTGCCAACGCCCTCCTCATCCCTCCCTTCTGATGAGTCATGCTGTCTGTTCTCCTCTCTGCTAACTCCCTCCTCACTCCTCCCTTCTGGTGAGTCATGCTGTCTGCTCTCCTCTCTGCTAACGCCCTCCTCATCCCCCCCTTCTGATGAGTCATGCTGTCTGTTCTCCTCTCTGCTAACGCCCTCCGCATCCCTCTCTTCTGGTGAGTCATGCTGTCTGCTCTCCTCTCTGCTAACGCCCTCCTCACTCCTCCCTTCTGGTGAGTCATGCTGTCTGCTCTCCTCTCTGCTAACGCCCTCCTCATCCCTCCCTTCTGATGAGTCATGCTGTCTGTTCTCCTCTCTACTAACGCCCTCCTCATCCCTCCCTTCTGGTGAGTCATGCTGTCTGCTCTCCTCTCTGCTAATGCCCTCCTCATCCCTCCCTTCTGATGAGTCATGCTGTCTGCTCTCCTCTCTGCTAACGCCCTCCTTATCCCTCCCTTCTGACTAGTCATGCTGTCTGCTCTCCTCTCTGCTAACGCCCTCCTCATCCCTCCCTTCTGATGAGGCATGCTGTCTGTTCTCCTCTCTGCTAACGCCCTCCTCATCCCTCCCTTCTGGTGAGTCATGCTGTCTGCTCTCCTCTCTGCTAACGCCCTCCTGATCCCTCCCTTCTGATGAGTCATGCTGTCTGTTCTCTCTGCTAACGCCCTCCTCATCCCTTCCTTCTGGTGAGTCATGCTGTCTGCTCTCCTCTCTGCTAACGCCCCCCTCACTCCTCCCTTCTGGTGAGTCATGCTGTCTGCTCTCCTCTCTGCTAACACCCTCCTCACTCCTCCCTTTTGATGAGTCATGCTGTCTGCTCTCCTCTCTGCTAACGCCCTCCTCACTCCTCCCTTCTGATGAGTCATGCTGTCTGCTCTCCTTTCTGCTAACGCCCTCCTCTCTCCTCCCTTCTGGTGAGTCATGCTGTCTGCTCTCCTCTCTGCTAACACCCTCCTCATCCCTCCCTTCTGATGAGTCATGCTGTCTGCTCTCCTCTCTGCTAACTCCCTCCTCATCCCTCCCTTCTGGTGAGTCATGCTGTCTGCTCTCCTCTCTGCTAACGCCCTCGTCATCCCTCCCTTCTGGTGAGTCATGCTGTCTGCTCTCCTCTCTGCTAACTCCCTCCTCATCCCTCCCTTCTGGTGAGTTATGTTGTCTGCTCTCCTCTCTGCTAACTCCCTCCTCATCCCTCCCTTCTGGTGAGTCATGCTGTCTGCTCTCCTCTCTGCTAACACCCTCCTCACCCGTCCCTTCTGGTGAGTCATGCTGTCTGTTCTCCTAACTTGCTCTACGCTGCTCTGTCTGATGGGTCAACTCCCTCTTGGCCCTCATACTACAAGGAGGTGATAAAAGTAGTCAGTGATTGGCCAATCAAAACTGGATGTGTGTATGCACCTTCAAGCTTGGCACACACCTTCAATTTTGATTGACTAATGATTGGCCAATTTTACCATGTCCATGTAGTAGAAGGGCCAACAGATCCTGAATACCCACGCGCAGATCCACTTGCAAAGAGAAAGAGGCCTTGCACATCCCAAGTTAAAACTTCACTTTTAATTAACTTGTAGTAAAAACAGGCATACTTTACATATCCATATAGTAGAAAGAGAGGTACAGGCAGTATAAAGGGAGGTCGACAGCCGTTTCGCGCCGATTAGGTACAGTGGCGCATCATCAGGACCTGATGATGCGCCACTGTACCTAATCGGCGCGAAACGGCTTTTTTGTTTTTACTACAAGTTAATTAAAAGTGAAGTTTTAACTTGGGATGTGCAAGGCCTCTTTCTCTTTGCAAGTGGAACTGTTTCTAGACGTCTTGGCTGTTTGCACTCCCTCAATTTATCTACATAGCTCTCTTGTGCATGGTGCCTTCTCTGCATATATTGGATACCCACGCGCAGATTGTTTACATAAACTCTCCTACTACACAGAAGTGACACAATTGGTCAGTGATTATTATTATTATTTGTTATTAATATAGCGCCAACATCTTCCGTAGCGCTGTACAGAGTACAAAGCAAATAATGGGGAACAAATATACATAAGAAATACAAGACACTATACAGTCATGACATTCAATAGTAGAAATACAAATGCATACATACCGTATATACTCGTGTATAAGCCGAGTTTTTGAGGCCAAAAACATGCCCCAAAAGTGGGGGTCTCGGCCTATACACGAGTCAAGTGTAACTTGTGCCCTCTTCCGTGGTGTTTTGAAAAGCGAATGATTCCTGTTGTCCGGTCTCCTTGTTATGACGCCCTCTAGCGACGTCATAACAAGGAGCCTGTGACAGGACAACAGACTGAGCAGAGGAATCAATGTGCGTGCGGACCGGCATGTGAAACACGGCGCACATCCCAGCTCTGTTTATCGCAACGGGGACACGGGAGACAGAGAGGCCACATTAGAGCTATGTGTGCAGGACAAATGCTCATCTAGCGGCGTACGGGGGATGGAGTGCAGGCAGACCGGACAACAGGTACCAGTTATTTGCAATTTAACAAACTATGCACATGGCGATGGGGGCAGAGCTTACACCACCGCACTGACTTGCTATGGCTGCAGCTTAAATGCCCATCTGGGGGCGCACGGTGGTGGGGGGCTGGGGTGAGCTGGTGGTATTGGATAACACTTGTACCCACTTTTAAACGCTCAGCACATGGTGATGGCAGCGGGAGGCGGGGCTTATGTGGTCACTCTGACCTGTTAGAAGTGTACCTGAACTCATGCACAGGACAAAAGGAAAACAGAGAAATGCACCCTGAAAGTATATTAGCCTGTCTAATTCCCCCTCATCTGTGACTAATAACAAGTTTGATTTGATTTCTCCCTGTCACCTGACTGCCACGGCAGAGAACTTAATTTGTAAGCACATGATGTTAACAATATGTCTGTTTCCCTGAAAGGAGGAAGTAGATAAACTGCAGATTTATTGCAAGATTTTTATTATGCTGTTGCTTATCTTTTAAAGCAAAGAGGAAGTTAGCTACATTAGGTACCTGTTGTATATCCCAATGGGCCACTCTGGGGCATTATGTGACAGCAACACTGTACACATGGCAGGGGGGAGGGGGACACAGCTGTGAGGGAGCAGAGGACACTTCAAGGGTCACTTCTCCACTATGCTCTATCCTTAGAGAACTTTATGGTATGTTCTACTACTACTACTACTAGGTATTCCTACTGACAGATGCAGCATGTTTCTGGACAGTACCTGTCTTTATACCAACTGCTGTCACCTACACATACTGCTTCACTGACCGTTTTCATTGCATATGCCCCTTCTACCCTGTCCAAATCAACTGACTTCTCCAAGCAATGCTTTATTCAACATCATAAGGCCACTGCATTTTCTATCCTCGGCTTATACGCGAGTCAATCTTTTTCCCCAGTTTTTTTAGGCAAAAGTTGGGGGGTCGGCTTATACTAGGGTCGGCTTATACACGAGTAGTTATTTATTATTTATTTATTGTATTTATAAAGCGCCAACATATTATGCAGCGCTATAGTTAAAGTGTAGTTAAAGTGTGGTTGCCGGTACATGAGCATATGTTAAAAGGACACTGTAGGGGATCAGGGGAAAAAAGAGTTGAACTTACCCGGGGCTTCTAATGGTCCCCCGCAGACATCCTGTGCCCGCGCAGCCACTCATCGATGCTCTGCCCCCCCACAGACATCCTGTGCCCACGCAGCCAGTCACCGATGCTCTGCCCCCCCGCAGACATCCTGTGCCCACGCAGCCAGTCACCGATGCTCCGGCCCCCGCCTCCGGTTCACTTCTGGAATTTCAGACCTAAAAGTCTGAAAACCACTGTGTCTGCACGGCCGCGCCCTCCCTCCCGCTGAAAACACCAGTAGAGAACTGCGCAGGCACAGACCATACTGGGCAGAAAACCACTGCTCCTGTGCGGCCATGTCCTCGCTCCCGCTGATGTCACCAGGAGTGTATTGCGCAGGCCCGGTACGGTCTGCGGCTGCACAGTACACTCCTGGTGACATCAGAGGGAGCGAGGACACGGCCATGCAGGCACAGTGGTTTTCCAACTTTAAAGTCGGAAATTATAGACGTGAACCGGAGGCGGGGCCGGAGCATCGGTGAGTGGCTGCGCGGGCACAGGACATCTGCATGGGACCATTAGAAGCCCCAGGTAAGTTCAATTCTTTTTCCTCCTACCCCTCTACAGTAGTCCTTTAAATGACAGCAGTATGAGAAATACTAGGAGGTCCAACAAATTGATTGGCCAACAAAAACTGATGGTGTGTATCAGGTTTAACAAGGAAGAGGTCAAGTTGCCCAGTCAAAATTGGATGTATGTATGCACCCAATCTTTGTGGTTCTGGATTTTATTTTGGCTCCTTTGTGGACACCTGATGACACCTCTGCCTTGAAGTTTCCATCGTGATATAAAAGTTGCAAGTTTCTTTCTCCTCTTTGGCAAACTTTCACACACTTTTAGGACAGTCCTAGCTTAGACCTTCCGTGAGACAGAAGGCGCGGCGAGGTGTAGCCGGACCAACAGACGGAATCGTATTTTTAGCCGCCATTTCCTAATATACATATTTTACATTTTTATCCCCTGCTATTTGTGTTTTTTTTTCAGACAAAGCAAAAGAACAACAGAGGGAAGAAGGAGCAGCATTTTGGCGATCTGATTCCTTCAGGGGTTAGCGTGGCGTTTTTCAGGTGTAAGCACGCCGTGGCAGAGGGGTAATCCATCAGTGCTGACGTCCGACCTGCCCAGCCTGCCTCTTCTCTGAGGTTGCAGCTTTTCCCTGCCGTCCCCTGGGCAAACTGCACATCTGCTGAGTCTCCATACCTTCCCAATCTCCGGCCAGCTCCCGCGCTGCGGACTGGGGGGAAAGCGCAGATCTGCACAGCCTGTGCTTATTAGGACAACATGGCAGATGGAGACCAACGCTTTCACTTTCTGCAACTCTAAAGGTGGACTCCAACAACGGCTAAGACTTAAAGTGGACCTGAACTCTTGCACAGGACAGAAGGAAAACAGAGAGAAATGCACCCCTGTATGTATTTGGAGAGTTTAGCCTGTCTAATCCCCCCTCATCTGTGACTAATCACCACCGTGATTTTATCCCTTAGCTGTGTCAGCTGACTGCCATCGCAGAGCAGCTAATTTGTAAACACAGGATGTTAACCCTATGTCTGCTACCATGAAAGCAGGAAGTAGACCCACTGCAGATTTATTGCAGGATTTGGAGCAGCTGTAACAAAGAAATGTACAATGAAGGAAAAAGGCGGCCACAGATGTATAAAACTAGGTTAAAAACACTTAACATAAAAAATAGGGTAGGTGGATTACCTCAATGACATTAGTCACATATGTCAATAAAATGTAATGCTTTTCGTGGGTCTAAGGCTTCTTGCACACTGCAAGCGATTCCGATTCAGATTCCGCTTTTTAATCAGTTTTTACCTCCGATTCAGATTCAGATTTGCAGTGTGCAGGGAGCAAACTGCAAATCTGAATCTGAATCGGAAGTAAAAACAGATTAAAAAGCGGAATCTGAATCTGAATTGCTTGCAGTGTGCAAGAGGTCTAACGCCCGCCTCCTCAGGCTATTACAGTGCCAAAGGATTCACAGCCCGAGTACTGAGCGCCTCTTCAAGGTGCCAAGACACCCTATACGTTTATGTAACGAAAAAATGTTTTACTTTAAAGAGACTCTGTAACAAAATGTTCAGCCTTATTTCTTCTATCCTATAAGTTCCTATACCTGTTCTAATGTGGTCTGTCTTACTGCAGCCTTTCCTAGTTGCACAGTGGCTGCATTATCTCTGTTATATAATCGAATCTTCTTTCCTTTGTCAGTTTTGTCAGCTCAGGTAGGAATGTGCTGCTCTGCTGTGATAGGTAGAAGTTATACACACCCTCTCCACGCCCCCTACAAGCTCTGTAAGAGTCACAGACTGAGCTTCTCTCAGCCTATCACAAGCTGGTTAGCAGCCATGTTTTTTGTTTGTAAACACTGCCTAAAACTGGCAATTACAAGCCAGGATCGCAGCAGGGAGTGGCAGAAACAGCACAGAGGGTCCCAGGAGAACATAATGAATAGAATGGTATACTTTTTATTGTAAGAATTTTAGAGTACAGATTCTCTTTAAAGGTTGTTATGCTGTTGCATTGGGATGGTCGGAAATGGCCATTTCCGATTCCACAGAAATTCTGATTTCCGCCAATTCAAATTTCCGTTTTTTCCGGTTTCCGATTTCCTGTTTATCCAATTTTCTGATTTTCCAATTTTTTAAGAGTATTTTATCATTTTTTGCCTCAGACAATGCAAACGAAAAAGACGGAAATTGGAAAATCTGAATCTTTTGATTGGCCTAAAATTACCCCGGTAATCCAATTTTTGCTGAAAAATTCTGCATCCTCTGACTGGTCCAATGCTTCCGAGTTCTGGGCCTAAATTACCGAGTTGCGGTACATCGGATTTCCTAATTCCAGTCAGAAATTTCAATTCTGCGGAATATAAATTCATCCCTGACCCTAAGTATGTTTTAGGGCAGAGAAGAAGTTCTGAGTTCAGGTCCTCTTTAAAGTGTAACTATAGATCAGAGTATATATGGAGTAATATCATTCCAAGTAGCTTCTGCTGAGATCAGAGTAAAAAGGCCCTGTAGTGACATATAGCAGAATGCAGTAAAGAGGCACTGTAGTGACATATAGCAGAATGCAGTAAAGAGGCCCTGTAGTGACATATAGCAGAATGCAGTATAGAGGCCCTGTAGTGACATATAGCAGAATGCAGTAAAGAGGCACTGTAGTGACATATAGTAGAATGCAGTAAAGAGGCCCTGTAGTGACATATAGCAGAATGCAGTAAAGAGGCCCTGTAGTGACACGTAGTAGAATGCAGTAAAGAGGCCCTGTAGTGACATATAGCAGAATGCAGTAAAGAGGCCCTGTAGTGACATATAGCAGAATGCAGTATAGAGGCCCTGTAGTGACATATAGTACAATGCAATAAAGAGGCCCTGTAGTGACATATAGCAGAATGCAGTAAAGAGGCCCTGTAGTGACATATAGCAGAATGCAGTAAAGAGGCACTGTAGTGACATATAGTAGAATGCTGTAAAGAGGCCCTGTAGTGACATATAGCAGAATGCAGTAAAGAGGCCCTGTAGTGACACGTAGTAGAATGCAGTAATGAGGCCCTGTAGTGACATATAGCAGAAAGCAGTAAAGAGGCCCTGTAGTGACATATAGCAGAATGCAGTAAAGAGGCCCTGTAGTGACATATAGCAGAATGCAGTATAGAGGCCCTGTAGTGACATATAGTACAATGCAGTAAAGAGGCCCTGTAGTGACATATAGCAGAATGCAGTAAAGAGGCCCTGTAGTGACATATAGTAGAATGCAGTAAAGAGGCCCTGTAGTGACATATAGCAGAATGCAGTATAGAGGCCCTGTAGTGACATATAGTACAATGCAGTAAAGAGGCCCTGTAGTGACATATAGCAGAATGCAGTAAAGAGGCCATGTAGTGACATATAGCAGAATGCAGTAAAAAGGCCCTGTAGTGACATATAGTAGAATGCAGTAAAGAGGCCCTGTAGTGACATATAGCAGAATGCAGTATGGAGGCCCTGTAGTGACATATAGTACAATGCAGTAAAGAGGCCCTGTAGTGACATATAGCAGAATGCAGTAAAGAGGCCCTGTAGTGACATATAGCAGAATGCAGTAAAGAGGCCCTGTAGTGACATATAGTACAATGCAGTAAAGAGGCCCTGTAGTGACATATAGCAGAATGCATTAAAGAGGCCCTGTAGTGACATATAGCAGAATGCAGTAAAGAGGCACTGTAGTGACATATAGTAGAATGCAGTAAAGAGGCCCTGTAGTGACATATAGCAGAATGCAGTAAAGAGGCCCTGTAGTGACACGTAGTAGAATGCAGTAATGAGGCCCTGTAGTGACATATAGCAGAATGCAGTAAAGAGGCCCTGTAGTGACATATAGCAGAATGCAGTATAGAGGCCCTGTAGTGACATATAGTACAATGCAGTAAAGAGGCCCTGTAGTGACATATAGCAGAATGCAGTAAAGAGGCCCTGTAGTGACATATAGTAGAATGCAGTAAAGAGGCCCTGTAGTGACATATAGCAGAATGCAGTATAGAGGCCCTGTAGTGACATATAGTACAATGCAGTAAAGAGGCCCTGTAGTGACATATAGCAGAATGCAGTAAAGAGGCCCTGTAGTGACATATAGCAGAATGCAGTAAAGAGGCCCTGTACCCTGTAGTGACATATAGCAGAATGCAGTAAAGAGGCC
Source organism: Hyperolius riggenbachi (assembly GCF_040937935.1). Classification (NCBI taxonomy): domain Eukaryota; kingdom Metazoa; phylum Chordata; class Amphibia; order Anura; family Hyperoliidae; genus Hyperolius; species Hyperolius riggenbachi. Next base: position 442,652,410 of record NC_090650.1, on the reverse strand, counting down.
CTGTAGTGACATATAGCAGAATGCAGTAAAGAGGCCCTGTAGTGACATATAGGAGAATGCAGTAAAGAGGCCCTGTAGTGACATATAGCAGAATGCAGTAAAGAGGCCCTGTAGTGACATATAGCAGAATGCAGTAAAGAGGCCCCGTAGTGACATATAGCAGAATGCAGTAAAGAGGCCCCGTAGGGACATATAGCAGAATGCAGTAAAGAGGCCCTGTAGTGACATATAGTAGAATGCAGTAAATTATTCAGGATAGACACTATTATGGTAATTATCCTGGTTTCAGCATCAGAAACACTTCCTATATCTATAGTTTGCTGTACATTAGTATGCAGCCCCACCCCCAGTGATGTTTAGCCTAGGCTAATTAGATATGCAGAGCTCTTCTCCTAAAGCATTCTGGGAGACCAGGTATATTTTGAACTGGCTTTAGAACTCTCAGTAAATGAACATTAAACAGAGTTCCACCTGGCAGAACTATAGATGTCGTGTTTTATCTATAGTAGCATTGTTTATTTTAAAACTATAGAAGATGGAATTGGAGAAGTAGTGTATTTTTTTATTGCATAGAAAATGCAATGCATAGAAAATAAAGTAATTACTGAAAACAAGTATAGCCCACAAAAAGCCAAGCTTGTGGCAAACAATAAACAGTATGTAGATCATTTACGTGTAATAAGTAGTGATAAAGCTATTAACAAATGAATGAGAGGAGTGCTGACAGGTGAAAATTGCTTACTTCCTACCTGACCTTACCGGAGATCTGGCAAAATAAAAAATTATACACACCTGGGGCTTCCTATAGCCCCCTACAGGCTGATCAGTCCCTTGCCATCTTCCCACACCGCCTGAATCCTCCGCTAGGCAGTCCGGTAATTCTTCCAGTTGACGCCAGCCGGTGCAGTCTAGCCGACAGGTGCAGAACTCGCCCGGCAACGGGAGCACGATGGGGAGGCATGCAGCCAGGCCGCGCATGTGCAGTACACCCTGACTGGCGGAATAACCGGACCGCCTAGCGGAAGATCCAGACGGCCTCGGAAGATGGCAAGGGACTGATCAGCCTGAAGCGGGCTGTACGAAGCCCCAGGTATGTATAACTTCTTTATTTCTTAATTTTGCCAGCTCTCAGGTTTACTTTAAGGTAAAAACAATCCGTGGGCTGCAGTGGTTGAAAGAAAATAAATATGGCAGCCCCCATATCCCTTTCACTTCAGGTACCCGGGCGGCCGGAGGCAGCACATACAGCTGACTGTAGGCCAATTCAGCTGACCAGAGGATCGCGGAGTGACAGCGCGGGCACAGAAAGACTGCAGGGGGCCGGGAGAAGCACCAGGTAAGGTAAACTGTTATTTTTTTTTATTTCAATCGCCATACTATGCCAGGGAAAATAAAAACACATATATAAGTAGATAAATACTTCATCTACTTACATAACACATGTATTGTACTGTCCACGTTTTGATTTCAGTGAATTTTATAAAGTAAATGAAGAGAATTCTTCAAATGTCTTTTGCCCACAGTTTGAGGCTAAATACTGATGTCATTTCTTCCCTTAACTTTTTTTCTTTTCTCCTCCAATCCCCGAGTCACCTCAGCCTTGCTTGTAAACACAAGTGAGCAGAGGATTATGCTTCAGTTAGGCAGCTTGGCAGGGAAATAAAGGGAAGAGGAGGAATATATTATAGATAAAAATAACCCCCAGCATGCAACTGAATGGCAATGGCTATTAAAGGGCCAGTGCTCCTAAGGTATGTGATAACTCCAAATCATAACAGCAGAAAAAGTTTTGAAAGTTTTGAATGCAGGATTAGCATCTTTATCACTTCATACACTCAGACCAGTTGCAGTTGAAATTTGATTTTTATGGTGACAATACCGCTTTAAAACATTTTTGGGGATACTATTGCTGTCTTTGATCCCATTTGCTAGGCTTTTCCAAACTTTCTATCAGGGACAGAGACAGCAATACATGAAACTGTTCTGCGTACAGAGAGAAAACCAGAGACCCTCTGTCAAGTTTTCATTCCCTTCACTTCCACAGACCCCCTGAGACACTTCCTTAGACCTCCCTGAAGGTCACATGACAGCCATGCCGGTCTTAAAGTGAACCAGAGGAAGCACCCTCATGTATTTTACCATATAGATCAGTGGGAACATTAGAGAAAACACCTACCATGCTTTCTGTTTCATTCTGCACTGCACAGGTTGTTTCTTATCAGACCTGATAAAATCCCTGATTGAGCATTCAGTCTGGCTTTGCTGTAATGACTCAGCTATAATGATTCCTGAGCAGACCCAGCAGGGGGCAGGCTTGGACTTGAAAATACATGAGAGAACACAGCCTTAGCTATAAAAATTCCTGAGCAAAGCCAGACTGAATGCTCAGTCGGGGATTTTATCAGGGCTGATAACAGGCAGGCTGTGCAGTGCAGAATGAAACAGAGAGCAAAGTAGGTGTTTTCTCTAATGTTCCCACTGATATTTATGGTAAAATACATGAGGGTGCTTAGTCTCTGGTTCTTTAAGGCCACCACTAAGCGAGTTTTCCGATAACCGGCATTTTTTTTTGAGTGGCGAGTGATCGTTTCTGTGTGACGACATAGGTACAAGCGCACAATCACGTGAACGACGATTAACGATGCAAGGCGATAACAAACCTCATGGCTTTAAGGTCCCCGATGACTCCCGCGGAAAGTACCGCGATCACTTGAACTCTCGTTCACACCCGTTGTGTGCCGTCGTGTATACCCACCCTCAGAAAGGTGGATCAGGGAACATTCGTGGGGAGGTCGCTGGGATCCATCTTCCTGGATTACGAGGTGAGTACTCAGCTTCAGGGAGAGGAAGTGAGAGAAGTCGAGGCAATGGACACACAGATGGCAGCAAAACCTTGCAATTAAAATCCAAGGCTAAATGACATTACTTTCCGGAGCTGAGGTAGAATCTCTCTCCTGGCTCGGTTTCCGCGAATACTTCCATCCAATTTCTTTACGCCGTCCAGTCGGGGGGAGAGAAAAGGAGAAAAAAACATTTGCATCTTATTTTAAAATCCATTTCCCCATTTGGCCTGGTATTAATTTGCCATTTATGCCTTGGCTCAGTAACGAGAATGAATCTGATCGGTCTCCATCTCTTTATGCGCAGCGCCGGCCGCCCGCGGCACGCCAATATCACTAAACTCCACTAACTGATGACTTTAATCTCATCATATGTCTTTTCTGCTCAATAAACCCCCTCTCAAATCAAATTGTTACTGAACAGAACCTGACGCTAATGTCCAGCCGATGCGGGGCTGTGACGGCTAATGTACTCTGTCATAATTAAGCGCTCTGCCTAATTAATTGAGTGGTCAGGTTACTAATCAGCTTCATTTATGGGGACTGGGAGAGTATGAAGGACGGATCGCGCCACTGAACCCAGTGATAGGGGTGTCCTCATGTCTCTAAGCCTGACGGCAATTCTGTTAGAAAGTGAAATGAGTGGAAAATAGTGCTACTATGGGTCACTTTTTCTCCTGAGTTTTCTCCTAGGTGATATAAACTTGTCAATAAACTGCCCTTTTAAAGAGACTCTGAAGTCTCTTATAAATTATCTTTTTCTTATAAAATCCTGTGTAATATGATAACCCTATCTAAACCGCCACATCCCCGCCGCTGTAATCTAACTAAATCCCCCCAAACTCTCCGGGGGGCAATCCGGGCAGCGCTTCCGTGAGAGGCAGAGCTATGAGCCGCAGCTCTGCCTCTCAGTGCGTCTGTCAGCCCGGATCCCCGCCTCTCCCCCGCCCCTCTCAGTCTTCCTTCACTGAGAGGGGCGGGGGAGAGGCGGAGATCCGCCGCTGACAGACGCGTGTAGAGGCAGAGCTGCGGCTCTTAACTCTGCCTCACACGGAAGACTAGAGGGCAGCAAAATCCACAACCAAGAAAGTCGTGGATTCTGCGGGGGGGGGGGGGGGGGGGGGGGGGTTGGTTAGGGGGGAGATAGATTTCAGCGGTGGGGATGCGGCGGTTTAGGTAAGGCTATTATATTCCACAGGATTTTATAATAAAAAGATGATTTTTAAGAGACTTCAGTGTCTCTTTAACCACTTGAGGACCACAGGATTACACCTCCTAGTGACCAGGCTATTTTTTCCAATTTAGTCCACTGCAGCTTTAAGGGCTCGCTGCAGGGCCGCACAACTCAGCACACAAGTTTATGTTGGTAGCTGGTGGGCTGTAATTGCTCCAAGGATGTTTATTTTTTATATAAATATTTATTGTAATTTTTTAAAATAAATATTTTTTTTTTTTTATTATTTTTCTAATCATCCCTCCCTCCCACAGCCAGCCAATGGCAGCGATCGGCTGTCATAGGCATCAGCGTATTGCTTCCCTGCTTCCCAGGGGGACACCCGTGTCACACAGCTGTCCCCAGTACAGCGCTGCCGTAGATCGCAGCGCTGTACAGTGTTATTAGATGGCAGTTTCGCCGTCTAACAGTCTCCTAGTGGGGATCGCTGGCGGGAGACTGATGGCGGAGCAGAGCTCCTCATCCAAGGGGAGATGCGTGCACATCGGCGAGCGCGATCTCCTGCAAAACCCCGCCCCAGGACTTCACGCCAATTGGTGTGGAGCGGTCCTTGGGCTGCCGCCGCATTCACGCCAATTGGCGTTACGTAGCCGACTAGGGGTAAAACCACCGGCAAGCAAGAAAATATTCAGAATACTTTTGTCCTTTTTCACATACTTTTTGGTACTTTTTCCATTGCAAAATGCTGAAAAGTTCTTTTAAATCAAGGATTAAAAAATATCTCCTATGAGAAAGAGGAGAAGGAAAAGTGAATTGCATATGGGCCCTTATCAATAAAATGCGAGCAAGAAAATACTCAGAGTAATTGTGACAGTAATTGTGACAGTAATTGTGACAGTAATGATCCACCAACATTTTTTAACCTTTTAAATTGCAGAGCGCAGAAAAAATTAACTCCTAGGAGAAAACGTAGCAGAAAAAATGAATTTGATCGGGCCACCTCATCATCGAACACTGCGAGCGACCACACCTAGGAAATAATTTTCCATCCTATCTTTATATAGGTAGAAAAAAACAACGTTTTGTAAAAAATAAGGAGCTAGTCTACTTTAGGGGACCCGCCGCAAATCCCCATAGACACTTTCACCTGGGCTGCAAAACGGAACAAATGTCTTCCGTTTGCTTGTTTAAACCTCCACAAGCCTTATATCCCTGGGTAGCTAAGCATGTCCTCTAACGAATTTTGCGGTTTCGGTCAAAAAAAAGTTGGAACTGACTGTACAGGAGCCGCCGAACGGCCGCAATTTCGGGTCCGTCAGCCATCTTTGTTCTGCTCTGCAGGTCGTTTCTTCCTCCTCATTGGAGGGATTGTTAGGTGGGGGCGTGCCAGCTTCTGTCGGCAGCTAACGAACCCTCCAATGAGGAGAAAGAAAGGACCTGCACAGCAGAATGAAGATGGCCGACGGAACCGAGATTAAGGCTGTTCGGCGGCTCCTACACAGCCCATTTCAACTTTTTTTGACCGAAAACCTCACAGTTCGTTACAGGATATGCTTACCTATCCATGGATATAAGGATTGTGGGGGTTTAAACAAGGTGAAAGCGGACATTTGTCTATGGGGATTTGCGGTGGGTCCCCTAAAGTAGACTAGCTCCAAAAATAATACCTTTTAATGGCTAACTAATAGAGTTAAATGATGCAAGCTTTCTGGGATCTAGTCCCCTTCTTCAGGCATATTTCCAGATGTAAGCTGAAGTAAAACACTGATGCAGATAAATGGTAAACACGAAGATGACAGTTGTGCTGGTTACTGTTTATCCGTTAGGTGTCAGGTGATCAGCAGGCTGGAGCCAGTGAGTTAGTGCAACCATGCATGAAATCCAGCAGGTTTCTGAAGATCATGAAGCCAAATCAATCATGTTACATAAGGTGTCATGAATTCTGTTCCACAATTTAAACCTTCTGTTAATGTCTTGAACATTTTCATAAATTTGTACTCAGAAATTTTTCTTGATTGATCATTTTTGAAGTTACCCTTAGGCTGCTTACACACCAAGACGTTACAGGCGCACGTTAGTGCGCCTGTAACGCTCCCCCAACGCACAGCAATGTAACACAAGTGGGCTGTTCACACAGCCCACGTTGCGTTACATGTAACGCTGCACGTTCTGAGCAAAGTGCAGCATGCTACGGCGTTGGAGCGGCTATAGCCGCGTTAGACTGTTTGCACATGCGCAGTGGGGGGCGGAGAGGAGGCGGGGAGAGCCAGCTACAGTAGCCGCGCACATGGCTACTTAATATTCACTGCACTGGCGGGCGCTGATTGGCCGGCGGGACCACGTGATGCGGAGTGTCTCGCTCCGCATCACGTGGTCCCGCTGGCCAATCAGCGCCACTCTGGGAGACCTTATAGGAATCGAGCCGCCTAACGCGGCTCACTCTACCGTCGGCTCTTGCAGCACCATACGTTGTGTTAGGTGCACGTTAGGCGACCTTAACGTGGCACCTAACGCAACGTCTTGGTGTGCAAGAAGCCTTAAAGAGACACTGAAGCGAAAAAAAAACTATGATATTATGATTTGTATGTGTAGTACAGCTAAGAAATAAAACATTAAGATCAGATACATCAGTCTAATTGTTTCCAGTACAGGAAGAGTTGAGAAACTCCAGTTGTTATCTCTATGCAAACAAGCCATTAAGCTCTCCGACTAAGTTAGTCGTGGAGAGGGCTGTTATCTGACTTTTATTATCTCAACTGTTCCTGAACTATTTACTTTTCCTCTGGCAGAGGAGAGGTCATTAGTTCATAGACTGCTCTGAAAGAATAATTTTGAGTGCAGAGTGTTGTGTAATCTGCTCATATTAGAGAATGATGCAATGTTAGAAAAAACACTATATACCTGAAAATAAAAATATGAGAATATTTTCTTTGCTGCTAATCTTCTAGTAATTATTCATAGTACACAACCAATTCATTATATCATATATTTTTTTCGCTTCAGTGTCTCTTTAAGAACAAGTACTTTTAGATCTTGCATGCTGTGTCCTGGTTCACAGAAGTGTTGGCCCGCTGGTGTGTCCATTTTACCTTCATTGATTTTAAAGCGGTGATGGTTCATTCTTGTGCGCAGTTTTTGTCCTGTTTCTCCTATATAGATTCCTCTTGAGGGGCATTTCATGCAGCGTATCATGTATACAACATTGGATGACTCACAGGAAAATTGATCTTGTATTTGATGATATTTCTGTGAGTTTGGTATCTGTATTTGGCTTGTGCACAAGATATAAGGGCAGATCTCACACCTTGGGCTTGATTCACAAAGCGGTGCTAACTGTTAGCACGGCCGTTTTCGCGCGAATTTTCGCATTGCGCGCGCTCGCAAATTTTCGCGTGAAAGGATAACGTTTTCGCGCGCAAACGTGAATTTTTGCGCGAAATCGATATCGTTTTCGCACGAAAATTGTAACCGTTAACGTTTCATGCGAAAATTCGCGATCGCGCGCAATGCGAGAATTTGCGCGAAAACAGCCGTGCTAACAGTTAGCACCGCTTTGTGAATCAAGCCCCTTGCGTTATTGCAGGGTAATGTGCCTGGAGTCTCTGGTGTAGATAATGCACTTCTGATAATCATTTGTCTCAAATTGGGAGGTTGTCTGAAAGCAACCATCCTATCTTTAAAATACTTTTCAGCACTTCGCAGTTGAAAAAGTACCAAACAGGAGGTACAAAGTACTATCAAAATTATTCTGAGTATTTTCTTGCTTGATAGCGGCTTATAAGGCCATTTATTGACACAGGCTCATACGCCATTATCTTTTTCTCCTGAGTTTTCTCCTAGGAGATAATTTTCATCTTCTATTTAGAATAACTTGCACTTGCAATTGAAAGAGTACCAAAAAGTACCTTTGAATCTATTTTAATTATTTTCTTGCTTGCTGTTGATTTAAAAGGCATTTTATTGACGTAAAGAGGCACCCAATGGAGTGTAAAAAAGTTAAAAACACTAAAAACTAAAAGGTTGAGGTGGCTTACCTCGCAGACGACAACTCACTTTGAGCAGAAATGGTTTTTTTTAATAAGCACAGGCAACGGGGCGCCCTGAATGCGGCTATCAGACTGCAGTGGCACTTTGTTTGGCCTGAGGAAGTGGGCTAGATCCCACGAAACGCGTTGCCTGCGTTTCCTGGGATCTAGCCCACTTCTCCTAGTGGTGATCGCCGCCAGGAGACTGATGGCAGAGCAGAGCTCCATCATTCAAGCGGAGAGTTGTCGTCTACAAGGTAAGCCACCTCAACCTTTTAGTTTTTAGTGTTTTTAACTTTTTTATACTCCATTGGGTGCCTCTTTACTCCCTACTGTGTCATACTCAACCCGAACCCCCCCCCCCCCCCCCCCCCACACACACACACGTTCCAGTGAGGAGAGTCCCATGCACCATACTTGAGGTGGAATCCACACCACATCATAGTTTTAGAGTGCATGAGGTTCTTTACCAAGAGAGCGACCACCTCTAGGATCACTGGCAAATTCAGGGGTAAAAGTGAATTGAACAGGGGCCCTTGTGGTTGGGAGGCCCCTTATGTCAAACGTGAAAATCTCCATCTGGACTTTCCTGAAGAATGTTTGGATCTCTTGGAAACAGAGATGGTTTCTCGCAATTCTCTATTAACTCAGGGACGGATCTGGGGGGTGGGCGGGGCAGGCGGGTCTCTTGCCCCGGGCGCAGTTTGTTGAATTCTTAAAAAGGCGGCAAAATGAATGGCAGTTTAGGCGCCAAAACCTGACCTTGCCCCAGGCGCAACTTGGTCTAGATCCGTCTCTGTACTTAATTATAGATGAACTACAAAACAGCCGGCTAGATTCTAGGAAATTCACCAGAGGAACCAGCATGTTCGTCAGAGGTGATCCAATAGGTCTTCTAGGAACTCCACCTAATCTTCAGGATTAACCCAAAGGAGGAGAATTGTTGAATCTGATCCCATTTTTATCCCAATTCCCAAATCGTTGTATCAGCTCGTTGTTTTGTCTATGGGAAGAGTGATGCAGTTCTGGCCAAAAGTTTTGAGAATGGCACAAAAACTGGCCTTCACACAGTTTGCTGCTTCAGTATTTTCAGATCTTTTTGTCAGTTGTTTCTGTGGTGTATTGAAGCATAATTACCAGAATTCGATACGTTTCAAAGGCTTTAATTGACAATTACATTGAGTTTATGTAAAGACTTAATAATTTGCAGTGCTGTCGCTTCTTTTTCAAGACTTCTGCAATCGCCCTGGCGAGCTGTCAATCAACTTTTGGGCCTAATCCTGACTGATGGCAACCCATTCTCTCATAATCAGTGCTTAGGCCTAGTGCACACCAGAGTGGTTCGGTCGCGTTTTCAGATCCGATTGCGGGTGCGGATCCGCTTGGGTAAAGTATTTCAATGGGGTGGTGCACACCAGAGCGGGAGGCGTTTTGCAGAAACGCATACTCCCGGGCTGCTGCAGATTTTGGATTGCGGAGGCGTTTCTGCCTCAATGTTAAGTATAGGAAAACCGCAAACCGCTCTGAAAAAACAGCAGTTCAGAGCGGTTTTGCAGGCGTTTTTGTTACAGAAGCTGTTCAGTAACAGCTTTACTGTAACAATACATGAAATCTACTACATCAAAAACGCTTCCCAAAACCGCAAAATGCTAGCTGAAACGCTACAGAAAAAGAAGAAAAAGCGTTTTTAAAATCTGCTAGCATTTTGCGGATCTGCTACCGGTTTTTGGTGTGCACCAGGCCTTAGAGTTTGTCATAATTTGTGGTTTTTGTTTGTTCACCTGCCTCTTGAAGACTGATCACAAAGTCTCAGGCCCAGTGCACACCAAAAACCTGTAGCAGATCCGCAAAACGCTAGAGGTTTTTGAAGCAGATTTTCAGAGCGATTCTAGGCATGTTTAGGGAGGTTTTCTAACCATGCCTAGCGTTTTTTGGAGCGTTTTTGTGTAGCAGATTAGAAATATTGTTACAGTAAAGCTGTTACTGAACAGCTTCTGTAAGAAAAACGCCTGGAAAACCGCTGTGATCTAGCGTTTTCAGAGCTGTTTTCCACTTTCCTATACTTTACATTGAGGCAGAAACACCTCAGAAATCTAAAAACTGCTGCAGCCCCCGAGTTTGCGTTTGTGGAAAAAACGAGCCACTCTGGTGTGCACCAGCCCATTCACTTTCATTAGCCAAGCGGTTTTCCCCCTGCAAGTGTTTTAAAAAAATGCTCCAGAATCACTCCGGTGTGCACCAGCCCTTAAAGAGAAACTCCAACCAAGAATTGAACTTTATCCCAATCAGTAGCTGATACCCCCTTTTACATGAGAAATACAATGCTTTTCACAAACAGACCATCAGGGGGCGCTGTGTGACTGATTTTGTGCTGAAACCCCTCCCACAAGAAGCTCTGAGTACCGCGGTACTCTGGGCAAACCGCCACAATGTAACAATGTTCACAGACAGGAAATGGCTGTTTACAGCTGTCTGTAACAGCCAAAACAGCTAGGAGCAGCTTACATAACCTGCCCACAGTAACAATGTCACCATGTAATAAATGTCAGAATGTAAATCGGGGAGAGGAAAGATGTTACAATGAGCAAACACTGACTAAATCATGTATACATAATTATTGTAAAAATGAAGCACTTTTTTATTACATTATTTTCACTGGAGTTCCTCTTTAAAGGGAACCTAAACCAAGAGTTATATGGATGTTTCCTTTTAATCAATACCAGTTGCCTGGCAGTCCTGATCCCTTTGGCTGCAGTAGTGTCTGAATCACACACCTGAAACAAGCATGCTGCTAATCCAGTCTGACTTCAGTCAGAGCACCTGATCTGCATGCTTGTTCAGGGGCTGTGGCTGAAAGTATTGGCAACACAGGATCAGCAGGAGAGTCAGGCAACCGGCATTATTTTAAAAGGAAAAAGCCATATCCTTCCCAGTTTAGGTTCCCTTTAATTGGATTAAAGTGGACCTGAACTCTTGCACAGGACAGAAGGTAAACATAGAGAAATGCACCCTGTGTGTATTCAGAGAGTGTAGCCTGTTTAATTCCCCATTTGTGTCTAATCTCAAATTGTAATTTGATCTATCCCGTGTCACCTGACTGACACAGCAGATAAGCCTATATGAAAGCACAGTAGGTTAATATGTCTGCTTCCATGAATCAGGGAGTAGAAACCGTGCAGATTTATTTTTGGATTTGTATCAGCTGTAACAAAGAAATGCTTTTTGTTTAAAGGCTATTATGCTGTTGTTTATCTTTTAGAGCAGAGAAGAGTTTGGGTCCGCTTTAAAGAAACTCCGTAACAAAAATTGCATCCTGTTTTTTATCATCCTACAAGTTCCACAAGCTATTCTAATGTGTTCTGGCTTACTGCAGCACCTTGTACCATCACAGTCTCTGTAATAAATCAACTTATCTCTCTCTCTTGTCAGACTTGTCAGCCTGTGTCTGGAAGGCTGCCAAGTTCTTCAGTGTTGTGGTTCTGATATAAACTCCCCCTTCCAGGCCCCTCTATGCACACTGCCTGTGTGTTATTTAGATTAGAGCAGCTTCTCTCTTCTCTCTTATCTTTTACAAGCTGGATAAATCGTCCTCTGAGCTGGCTGGGCTTTCACATAGTGAGGAATTACAGACAAGGGCAAAGCTGTTTGCAGGAAGAAAAGAGCAGCCTGAAACTTCAGTGCATGAGAGATGCAGGGGGAAAGAAACACACAAATGATCTCTTGAGATTCAAAAGGAATGCTGTATACAGCCTGCTTGTGTATGGATGTATTTTCTATGTGTGGACATACTGTACATCAACCTACTTCCTGTTTTGGTGGCCATTTTGTTTGTTTATAAACAAACTTTTTAAAATTGTTTTTAACCACTTTTAATGCGGCGGGGAGCAGCAAAATTGTGACAGAGGGGAATAGGAGATGTCCCCTAACGCACTGGTATGTTTACTTTTGTGAGATTTTAACAATACAGATTCTCTTTAAGGTCTGGGGATTTTTCTGGCCACTGACCCAACATTTCAGTGTTTTGTTTCCCGAGCCACTTAGTTATGCTGGAAAAGGCATTCATTGCTCCGTGTCCCAATGTCCCAATTGTTCAAGTGACAGTCCCAATTCCAAGCTGCTTGCAATTTGCATCCAGTTTACATGCATAAAAAATAGCCTCTTCTGGGCTCTTCCCAGCCAGGAAGTAGATAAGGGGGCGGGACTTCTGATAGCCGGAGCCTGGACGATTTGCGAGCGTAAGTACAGCTATCCGTTAGGCGGCGTTCACAGTTATTCATGAAAATTCCCTTATTTTCCACATGCTCAAATCTGCGTTTTGCTATTTTTTGCTTTTTCCGCACTGATTTGTCCATTTGTGATTGTGCGATTCGTGAGCTAGTTTTTATGCAATAATTTGGATTGTGATTTTGTGTGTGTGTGTGTGTGGATACCGGTGATGTTAATTTACAAGAAAATATTTCTAATTAACGTCAACATTTCAAGAGATTTTTTGGCGCAAAGTGTGATTTTTCTACATTCCCATTGACATGCGTCACACATGGAAGAAAGCAGACCTGCAATTTAAAAATAAATAAAACCTGCAACCAGGGGCGTAACTAGACATCACTGAGCCCCCTGCGAAACTTTGGATGGGGCCCCCCACCCCCCTCGCTTTTTGCACAGGAAAACTAAGGACCAATGTGTTGTCCCCATGCAGATAAAAACACTTATGGTGGCCATACATGGTACAATAAAAACGTTTGATTATCCCGTTTATTCGATCTAAGTTATCGAATCAAATGAAAGTTGAAAATATTTTTTTATTTCGATCAAGAAATTTGAACGATTATCCCGTTTTTTCGAGAAAAATCAGATCGGACATGCTGGAAAAATCTTTATATTAGATCTAAAGTAATAATCGATCTAAATTATCTAATCGAAAAAAAAAATGAAAAATTGTATCGTGTATGGCCACCTTTAGACTTAAAGGAAACGTCAGGCAATCTATGCTACCCCCAGATCTACTTACACGGGGCTTCCTCCAGCCCCTTGCAGCCGACAAAGACTTGTCACAGCTCTGCTCCCAGTATACACATACACACACAGCCGTATTATTTTACTACATGAGAGCACATGCTATATGGAGGAACAACAATGACATGCTGAACATAAGATATAGTATTCACTGTAACTTTGGCAAAACATTCAGAATATCACTGATACTGTTATTACAGGATCTGGGACTCAGTATGAGACAACAAGCTCTCAATGAAGCAGCAACAGTCAGACATCAATCTTACCCATTCCACTGTGTCCGTAATCAGACACCATAAGGTCACTAGAGTGTATGTGTGTGATAATAATCTAGGAATCTCTTCTTAGGGACAGTCTACAACTTTTTTTCCAACTGTGACTCCTTTATTTGTAATGTTGTACATGAAGTCATCAGAACTGCTGCAGTGTGAGACAGATGTTTTTTACGAACCCTAGGGAGCAGGGACAGTGTACAAATTCCAAAGTGTGTATGATTCCTTATCTGTGTAGTGGACACATGCAGTCAACATAACAATGATATGAGAGTAGAATAGGTTTTCTCTCCATGCCCTTAGTTGCTTGTCAGTCTCTCAATCTTTTTCCCCCACTGGGCCCCCTGAGGCTTCTGGGCCCCCCTGCGGAGGCAACCCTTGCAGGGTCTATTGTTACGCCCCTACATGCAACGTATGAAAAACACAAGGAGAAATAATTCTATTGAAATATATTAGAAGGTGAAATTGCATACAACGCATACAAAATAATAAGTGTGGTCGGTTCACACGGGGAGGGGGAGTGATTGCACTTCACTTGCTGATTGCTGCCAATCGGCATAGCGCTAGTGTAGTGTCACACCATGACATGATAGTAGTGTCACCTTATGATTTTAAAAAATCAAAACCTTGCTGCATGTACCCTGCTTGCTTAAAGGAAACTATGTATACTTACCTGGGGCTTCTTCCAGCCTCTACAAGTCACACGTGTCCCTCGCCGCAGTCTTCTCCCGCTGGCAGCCTCTGAAGATCACCGACCCCCGGATGAATCGGCCTCTTCTGCACATATGTGGGCACCACGTAAGCCCAGGCCACACGTAAATGAACCTGTGTCATCAGGACCTTACTGGTGACAGAGGCGGGCACGGTGCAGGTGCAAGTCATGCATGCGCAGGAGAGGCTGACCCATCTAGGGGGCGGCGATCTTCAGCGGACAAGCGGGGCCCGGGAGAGGACCAGAGCTGCGGCGAGGGACACACGTGACTTGTAGGGGCTGGAAGAAGCCCAGGTTATTAAAAATAGTTTTTTTGTTTACTTACCTCATGAGTTTTAACGGAATGCACAAAAAAGCACATTCCTTTAAAAATCACTCTGCATAATTGCATTCACTAAGCCCTTAGTGATTGCGTTTGATAGTGAGAAGTACACACCAGAAGACCCTGGAAGATGGATCCAATGAACGATCGTTCCCCCATCCATCTTCTGCGATCGCGAGTGTTAGTACAGACAACAGGTGCGGATGAGTTTTTGGACGATCGCGTTAATAAGCACAGAGGTCAATAGCAATCGTTCCGACCACGCACGATTGGATCCGCCATTGGACCGTGGAAGATGGATCCAACGATCCAACAAACAATCGTTCCCCCATTCATCTTCTGCAATCGTGAACGTTAGTACAGACGACAGGTGTGGATGAGTAGTTGGACGATCGCGTTAATACGCACAGGGGTCAATGGCAATCATTCCGACAGCGCATGATTGGATCCGCCATGGCAGTCGTTAAAACTAACGATTATTGAATGCAATCGGCCATCATTAAGCAGCGTTTCACAAACTCTTGTTAAACGATATTGCGTGATAACGTGAAAGATCGTTCGTTGCAAAAATTGTCTGAAATAAAATCGTTAGGTGGGTATGCTGCATTAATCCTGAGTTTCTCCCAAGACTGAATAACACGTGTCTGGAGGGATGCTTTGGTAACTTTATTATGTACTAAACTGGGATTGCAATAAAAAGGGAAACAGCGATTATACGCTTCATTAAAGAGACTGAAATTGACGCATCAAAATAGAAAATGTATTTTTAATTCTGGGAAAATATAAGGTGTAACCGTGTGTATCCCGTGGAGATTAGAATCAGTTTTAGCCACTTTCCCCTCCTGTGTGTTTTCCCCGGAAGATTTAAGTCGGACGGCCTGGGTGAGGAGGCCATACTGGGTAACGAAATGAAAGGGAAGGAAATCCTTTATTTTTTGCGCGTGACATTGAGTGCTTTCCCAGAATCCCTTGCCAGAGCCTATTAAGGGACTTGCAGGTTCCATCTTTTTTAAGCCCATCTGCCTTGAGATCACCATATTAGCACCAAATAGGATTTGTTCCACCGCGGTTTGTCCGGCCTGGTGAGAGCCGGGCAGCTGTCAGAATTAAATCATTGTCGGGGTTTATTCCAGGATAAAGTCACTCAAGCAATTACCTTGTGAGCGGATATGTAAAGAAATCCACCGAGCTGCCATCTTAGATGCCATTATCATGAAATACCTTCTGAACATGCGGTAAGGGGATTGCATGGAGGCAGAGAGCTGGCCGGTATCTGTAAGCAGGCTGGATGTTTGCAGAAGGATCATACAACCGGTTTAAGTTATAGAATCTATATATATAGAACACATCGCAGACAGCAAAATGCAAGCAAAGTGCAAACTTAACCAGAGGAATATCTAATCAGAGACTCAGCATTTAAAGTACAGCGGAAGTGGGATGGATATGGAGACTGCCTTGTTTAATTCCTGTTAAACAATACCAGTTACCTGGCAGCCCTGCTGATCTACATCTGCTGATCTCAACAGAAATAAAGGAAACACTTAAAGTGGATCCAAGATCAAAAACTAACTATAACAAGTAACTTGTCTGTATATCTTATCTAAAGTTTAGATAGTTTACACAGCAAATCTACAGTAGTTGCAAACAGCTTCATCAGTATATGATTATTTCTTCCTGGGATACAAAGAGCCTGATTCACAAAGCGGTGCTAACAGTTAGCACGCCAGTGAAAAGCCCTTTATCACGCCTAAACTCAGTTTAGGCATGATAAGAAGAAACTCGCGCGAAGCTCCCGCGCGCAAAATTTTGCGGGCGCGCGCCCATTAAGCCCTGTGGGACTTAAGCGCGCTCGCAAAACTTTGCGCGCGATAATCAGCACAAAGCGGTGCTAACTCAGCGGTGCAAAGGTTATCACGCCTAAAGTCTTTTATGTGTGATAACTGAGTTATCACCGCTTTGTGAATCAGGCCCAATGACAGAAGCCATGTTCTGCTTGTCATTATTACACAGACAAGCTGCTCTGCATCTCCACTCCTCAGCCTGTGAAAACTTCCCCCCCCCCCCCCCGCCTCTGAAATCTCTGGCTGGTAACGCCTCCTGGCGGGAAAAACCTCCTCCTCCCCAGACTGAGCTCCCATGAGCACTTGCTACATGGGACTCAGAATGCCTGGGCGCTGGAGGAGCTGTGGGCGAGGCTTGTTTAATCTATAGGGAAATAGTGTATTAAAACAAAAAACAAAAACAAAAAAGTATTTGGCTTGAGGAATGCCCTATAAACTATGTAAGGGGCACAATTATGCAATGAGTAAAAGTTCATCTCGGATTCCACTTTAAACAACACAATGTAACTCCAAGTCAATCTCACTTCTGTGAAATCAAACTGTCTGCTTCGGTAGCAACTCTGACTGACAATCAATGTCACATGCTGCTGTGCAAATGGAATAGACAACAGATGGAAATGATAGGCAATTAGCAAGACATCCCCCATAAAGGAGTGGTTGTGCAGGTGGTGACCACAGACCACTGCTCAGTTCCTAGGCTTTCTGGCTGATGTTTTGGTCACTTTGCTGAATGCTGGTGGTGCTGTCAATCTAGTGGTAGCATGAGACGGAGTCTACAATCCACACAAGTGGCTCAGGTAGTGCTGCTCCTCCAGGTCGGCACATCAATGTGAGCTGTGGCAAGAAGGTTTGCTGTGCCTGTCAGCGTTGTGTCCAGAGCATGGAGGCGCTACCAGGAGACAGGCCAGTACATTAAGAGATGTGGAGGAGGTCGTAGGAGGGCAACAACCCAGCAGGACCGCTACCTCCGCCTTTGTGCAAGGAGGAACAGGAAAGGTTATTTTGCACTGCCAGAGCCCTGCAAAATAACCTCCAGTGGGCCGCAAAGACAAATAACATTTATATTGCGCTTTTCTCCTGGTGGACTCAAAGCGCTAGAGCTGCAGCCACTAGGACGCGCCCTATAGGCAGTAGCAGTGTTAGAGAGACTTGCCTAAGGTCCCCTACTGAATAGGTGCTGGCTTACTGAACAGGAAGAGCCAAAATTCGAACCCAGGTCTCCTGTGCAGAGCCCTTAACCATTACACCTTCCAGCCACCACAGCCACCACAAATGTGCATGTGTCTGCACAAATGGTCAAAAACAGACTCCATCAGGGTGATATCATATGAGGACCCGATGTCTACAGGTGGGGGTTGTGCTTACAGCCCAACACCAGGCAGGATGTTTGGCATTTACCAGAGAACACCAAGATTGGAAAATTCGCCACTTGCGCCCTGTTCTCTTCACAGATGAAAGCAGGTTCACACTGAGCACATGTGACAGAGTCTGGAGACCCCGTGGAGAATGTTCTGCTGCCTGCAACATCCTCCAGCATGATCGGCTTGGCAGTGGGTCAGTAATGGTGGGGGGCAGCATTTCTTTGGGGGGCCGCACAGCCCTCCATGTGCTCGCCAGAGGTAGCCTGAATGCCATTAGGTACCGAGATGAGACCATATGGATTATATTATTATTATTATATGCTGGTGCGGTTGGCCCTGAGTTCCTCCTAATGCAAGACAATGCTAGACCTCATGTGGCTGGAGTGTTTCAGCAGTTCCTGCAAGATGAAGGCATTGATGCTATGGACTGGCCCGCCTGTTCCCCAGACCTAAATTCAATGAAATACATCTGGGACACCATGTCTCGCTCCATCCACCAACAGACTTTTTGCACCACCGTGTCTCTCTGATCCTCCCGTCCCCGCCGGCGACCACTTCCGGTTGGCATGGAGGCAGGGCCGGGCCGAGGCATAGGCTGGAGAGGCTCCAGCCTCAGGGCGCAGTGTAGGAGGGGGCGCAGAATTCATTCAGCTGTCATTCCTAATTGTGTTTGAAGCAGAAAGAAATAAGAAAAGGGGATACATGGCAGTGACTGCAAGCCATATAACTAGATATTAAGGTGTTGGGGAGGTTGTGGGCCCTGTGGCGCCTCTTAGTCTAATAGCAATCAGTGTGTGATGGCTGGGGTGGCAGGGACGGAGGGGCGCACTTTGGTGTCTCAGCCTTGGGTGCTGGAGGACCTTGTCCCGGCTCTGCATGGAGGCCGCAATAGCAGCATTGGGGGTGATATTTTGGCTGGGAATGCAAAGAATCACTCGCGTTCCCAGCCTGTCGGGTCCTGACGGCGAAACCGGAAGTGGTCGCCGGCGGGGACGGGAGGATCAGAGAGACATGCCGAGGGCACCAATACCCTGGAGGGGGCTGAGGGAAGCCCCAGGTGAGTAAAACTCTTTTTTTAACTGACTTAAGTGCCTCTTTAAGTTAAGGTGAGATCTCTAAAGTTACCTCTTTAATCCTTAAAATAACTCCAGAAAGCTGAAAATAACTATAGAGGAGGTAACTTAACTACAGAGGAGGTAACCTAAGGAATGAAGAGATAAGATAACTCTCTTACTGTGTGGAGGTAAGGTACTCTTGCCTTATTATCTCCAGCATGATCTTAGTGAATTGAGGCCCATGTGGGGCTCAGCACCCTGAGCTACCTGAGATACCACCAGTCTACATGGTCCATGATGTGTGGGAAACTGGGAGGGAGGGGAGGCCACTTGTAACTCAGCAAGGCCTTGAAAAGGCGATCCCAGGGAGCTGAGGAAAGCCACCCATGATAGAGCTAGCCTTCTCCTCGGGCAAGATAAGGTTAAGTTTAGAAAGGAGTTGGTTTTCCGGGGGGAGCCAGGAGGAAAGGGTGGAGTTAGGTCTCAGAGAGCCGGGCCCGGGGATTGAGAGGAAGGGGAGGAGTTTAGGCTGCAGAGAGGCTAAGGACTGGGAAATTTCCCGCCCACCCTTCCTTATTTTGGTTGAAGTAGTGGTCTATTATGTCATTGCAGCTGGCGGGGGGGGGGGGGGGGGGGGGGCAAGGTCTCCGGAGGATGGTGTTAAAATGGTGGAGGACTTCACGCGGGTGAATATCTCACAGTAAAATAAGGTCGTCTGTAAGGAAGATGGTTTCTGAAGGGGCATGCAGCTGTCCCCGAGTCAGCGACTGCGTCTGGGGGCCGGATTATAGCTGCATGCCTACGGTTCTTGGTTCGGTCATTAACCTCCAGATACCTTGCCCTGAATACTGACTGTTTTTCTTATGTTTACAAGTTTAAATGTTTTAAAATAAATATTGTAAATTTTTCAATAAAGTTGGGCTGCGTTGGCCTATAATTTTCCCAACATCAATGACAGTCCGCAGTATTTGTATTTAGATATATTCTGGTTATTATTGGTATTAGGTAAAGTTTCGGGGCAGTAATAGGTTATGCCCTTATCAAGTATTTGCTGTATCACAGCAAAATGTAATTTTATCGAGTTTAAAATACATTTTTTTTCGATTTTTAAAAATCAATTTTCTCAAGTCTTTTTGAAAAAATGTTTTAATTTGCTCCCACTATTCCCCCTAATTCCCCTTAACCATTCTGGTTAGCATGAACATTTTTATTGCAATTTACGTGAAAAATCATTTACGACTGCTGCGTTTGTAATTTGGCGTAACATGCAAAATTTATGAATGGATTATGCGAAATCAATTCAGTTTAGAAATCATAATTACCTGTATTAGTAATTGCCAAATTTTATGTGAAATTTTGCGTAAGCGAAATTAGCACTTTTTTTTACGATCACCACTAATCTTGGCCTGACCTTCATAATCCCTGGAACTGGCTGTGGCGATGTACGGAGATCGAGGCCGCAGATAATGAACTCCTCGAGCTCAGATGGTGGAGGGCCAAGGTCGCCAACTTGGGTTGCAGAAGGCCGAATGTTCGGAAGCCTAGAGGAGCAACTCATACAGAATGAGTTTATGGTGCCGCCAGCAGGAGAGGATCATGGGAGGAGAATACATCACCTCGCCTATAAGTAACATTCCACCACACTGTGTTGTATTTACATGGAGTGATATACGCGCAGTTTGTGAAGCCAGAGTTCGCGAGCAGAAAAGCCAACGGACGCCGTCCTCATTAGCCAATGGCAGCAGAGGTCTCGAGCGCTTCCCACCAAGTGGCGGCCACAGTTCATCTTTTTCCCAAACATGAGGAATAAGGCGGTTGATGAACGGCGCAGGCCGCAGCCCTGGCACCGCCGATGGGAAGTGCGCCGTGACCTATAATAATCCTGTGGTTACAAACACCAATAAAAAACATCACAAACGCCGCAGTAATTACCCTCCTCCGCTAATAAAACATGTTATTAGAGCCATTATGTCACGGCGCTCCCTGCATTTAATACAAACCTCAGAGCGCCGGGGAGGTTTAACCCTTTGTGCGTCAGACACGGCGAAGTTCATAATGACTACTGATGTGGGATTTATGCCGCAGCTTCTCTTAAAGCGAAAGCCCAAATTTTTTAAACACAGAAGTAAGTAACCCTTTCCTTTCTGCTCTAAACTGTGCTGGGATTAAAATACAGTCACTCCATAGTGATCTTATCGGAGACTGCCAAATGGGGCGGGTCAAAGCTGCTGCCTGTCACTCAGTTATTGCAGGTGAGGAAAATAAGTTGCAAGGTTTCCTGCTCTAGGCAGGCAGTCCAGGCTTGGAAAGAATGAAAGATAGGAAAAAGAACCGAGAGCCAAATCTAGTGTAGTATGTTCAACAATGTGGCAAATGTATTTGAATGAGATTATACTCACAAGTGTGGGTCACCACGCTGGCGACCACTGTAAAGACGGGTGGGGAGAATTATTACCTGACCCCACTTAGGTTTAAAAAGTCGCTCTCTATAGACGGGAAAAATTGGGGATACACCCCTCCACCAAGGGTGGACAAGATATGTATAACAATGAAAAATAGAGGCGCCAAATCAGAATAAAATGGGTTAAAAACCGTTTAAAAAGAGGGGGTGGGTGGAGCCGCTCCCCTCGATAAATGACCAGGCCAAATCCAGCCGTAAATATTGCAGGAAATATTTATTCACAAAACAATTTGTCTCCAAATACAGTGCAACGCGTTTCACAGGCAAGACTCCCGCTTCATCAGGCAATAGAAATAGGAGAACACAAATGTGGGTCAGCATAGAGCCTGAGCGCCTCTGTAGTACAGGCTTGGAAAGAAGTTCAGTTTGTGTTTGCAGTCAGCTTTGGGAATGCAGTTTTAACCCTTTCCAACAACCGGGTGGGGTGGAGGAGGATTGGAGACCCCTCTGGAGCATACAGTGGCTTCCCTCTACTGAAATAAGTATTTAAAACCACAGGTTTGCTTTAAAGTGGACCTGAACTCTTGCATAGGACAGAAGGAGAACAGAGAGAAATGCACCCTGTGTGTATTTACAGAGTTTAGTCTGTCTAATTCCCCTCATTTGTGGCTAATTTCCAGTGTAATTTGATCCCTCAGCAGTGTCAGCTGGCTGCCATGGCAGAGCAACTAATTTGTAAACACAGGATGTTCAAAATGTGCCTGCTTCCATGAAAGCAGGATGTAGACACACTGCAGATTTATTGCAGGATTTGTATCAGCTGTAACAAAGAAAGGTTTTTCTTTAAAGGTTATTATACTGTTGTTTATCTGTTAGAGCAGAGAGGGAGTTCTGAGTTCAGGTCTTCTTTAAATACCAGAGAAGTTGTGGCCTTAATAACAGATACGCACTGCTTGGCGTTGCTGCTGGCCTTGAAGGTGTTGTAGCCCTGCGTCTTTCCATACAGGTGAGCCGGGCGTTAGAATGCTGCCGGCCATCTTATGAATTGGCACCACTTTCCACTTTTTGGTTCTAAGTTATTTACCCTCTGGTGGCGGCCGGAGGGAATTGCATGCATCACAGCACCCTAGTGTGAACACGCTCTCACCAGTAATCTTTCATGGGGCCCTCCAATGGCCACATCCCTTCTCTTGCCTCCCTTTGGTACTCTTCATGGCCTTGGGGCCCATCTCACAAGGCACATAAAACAAGTGCGGCCCTCAGGATCAGGGCCAGGCCGAGGCAGAGGCGAGAGAGGCTCCAGCCTCAGAGCGCAGTGTAGGAGGGGGCGCTGGGCAGGGGGGTGGCCAGGCTCTCTGACAAGTACTGCTATGAGAAGAGTGGCCAGGCTCTCTGACAAGTACCACTATCAGGGGAGTGGCCAGGCTCTCTGACAAGTACCACTATCAGGGGAGTGGCCAGGCTCTCTGACAAGTACCACTATCAGGGGAGTGGCCAGGATCTCTGACAAGTACCGCCATAAGGGGAGTGGCCAGGCCCTCTGACAAGTACCGCTATGAGGGGAGTGGCCAGGCTCTCTGATAAGTACCACTATCAGGGGAGTGGCCAGGCTCTCTGACAAGTAACGCCATCACGGGAATGACCAGGCTCTCTGACAAGTACCGCTATGAAAAGAGTGGCCAGGCTCTCTGACAAGTTCCACTATCAGGGGAGTGGCCTGGCCCTCTGACAAGTAACGCCATCACAGGAGTGGCCAGGCCCTCTGACAAGTTCCACTATCAGGGGAGTGGCCTGGCCCTCTGACAAGTAACGCCATCACGGGAATGGCCAGGCCCTCTGACAAGTACCACTATCAGGGGAGTGGCCTGGCCCTCTGACAAGTAACGCCATCACGGGAATGGCCAGGCCATCTGACAAGTATCACTATCAGGGGAGTGGCCTGGCCCTCTGACAAGTAACGCCATCACGGGAATGGCCAGGCCCTCTGACAAGTACCACTATCAGGAGAGTGGCCTGGCCCTCTGACAAGTAACGCCATCACGGGAATGGCCAGGCCCTCTGACAAGTACCACTATCAGGGGAGTGGCCAGTGGCGTCCCTACCATACAGCGCAGGGGGGCGTGGCGCACCAGGTGTCAGACACCCAGAGGGGTGTCACCATGACCCACCACAGCAGCACAGCAGGAGGGGGAAGCAGGGCTAGAAGGAGGGGCTGTGGAGGCAGCGGTGGGGAGGGGGGACATATCCCCCCCCCTCCCTCACCTGGGACCCCTCCTTCTGCCTCTCTCTCCCCCTCCAAAAATTAGTGCGGGGCGGCCGGAGGCGTATGGACAATTACTCACCTGATTTCCACGTTCCAAGCGTGGAGCGCAGCGTCATGTCGTTACAGGTCTCCGTCTTCAATGCCGCCCACTGTGCTTCCTGATTAGCGGAAGCACAGTGGGCGGCATTGGAGGCGGAGACCTGTAACGTCATGACGCTTGGATCGCGGAGATTAGGTGAGTAATTCTCTGTACGCCTCCGGACGCCCCGCACTTGTCGCCGCTATTCTGGAGAGAGACAGAAGGAGGGGTTCCAGGTGAGGGACCCCTCCACAGCCCCTCCATCTAGCCCTGCTTCCCACTCCTGGGGCACCTACACTGGGGGCAACTATACTATCTTACTGCGGGCAACTATACTAGCTTACTGGGAGCAACTATACTAGCTTACTGGGGGCAACTATACTAGCTTACTGGGGGCAACTATACTAGCTTACTCGGGGCAACTATACTAGCCATACTGGGGGCAACTATACTAGCCATACTGGGGGCAACTATACTACCCATACTGGGGGCAACTATACTAGCTATACTGGGGGCAACTATACTAGCTTACTGGGGGCAACTATACTAGCTTACTGGGGGCAACTATACTAGCCATACTGGGGGCAACTATACTAGCCATACTGGGGGCAACTATATTAGCTATACTGGGGAAACTATATTAGCTATACTGGGGGCAATTATATTAGCTATACTGGGGGCAACTATACTGGCTGGGGCAACTATACTAGCTATACTGGGGGCAGCTATCCTGGCTGGGGGCAACTATACTAGCTATACTGGCTGGGGGCGACCATACTAGCTATACTGGGGCAACTATACTAACTATACTGGGGCAACTATACTAACTTCATTGGGGGCAACTATACTAGCTATACTGTGGGCAACTGTACTAGCTATACTGGGGGCAACTATACTAGCTATACTGGGGCAACTATATTACCTACACTAAGGGCAACTATACTAGCTATATTGGGGGCAACTATACTAGCTATACTGGGGCATTCTCCAAGCACCCCTAAAGCACCCCCCAGCGTGAACTGACTTTCGGTGTCAGTTCACTGACAGCAGCAGCCCACAGCTGCGGCAGAGCAGGGCTACAGTAAAATGGCGTCTGAAGCCCTGCTCTGAAGACTTTGAGTCTGCAGTGCAGGGCTTTGAGGGCCATTTTCCTATAGCACGCAGTGCGCTTCGCGCGCCGCAGGTTATAGCCACACCCACTTTTTTTTTGGGGGGGGGGGTGTCTTTTAAAACCCAGCACCGGGTGTCAAATGCCCTAGGTACGCAGGCTCTCTGACAAGTAACGCCATCACGGGAATGGCCAAGCTCTCTGACAAGTACCGCTATGAGGGTAGTGGCCAGGCTCTCTGACAAGCACCACTATCAGGGGAGTGGCCAGGCACTCTGACAAGTAACGCCATCACGGGAGTGGCCAAGCCCTCTGACAAGTACCACTATCAGGGGAGTGGCCAGGCTCTCTGACAAGTACCACTATCAGGGGAGTGGCCAGGCCCTCTGACAAGTACTGCTATCAGGGAAGTGGCCAGGCTCTCTGACAAGTACAGCTATCAGGGGTGTGGCCAGACTCTTTGACAAGTACCGCTATCAGGGGAGTGGCCAGGCCCTCTGACAAGTACCACTATCAGGGCAGTGGCCAGGCTCTCTGACAAGTATCACTATGAGGGGAGTGGCCTGGCCCTCTGACAATTACCACTATCAGGGGAGTGGCCAGGCTCTCTGACAAGTACCACTATCAGGGGAATGGCCAGGCTCTCTGACAAGTACCGCTATCAGGGGAGTGGCCAGGCTCTTTGACAAGTAACGCCATCACGGGAATGGCCAGGCTCTCTGACAAGTACCCCTATGAGGGGAGTGGCCAGGCTCTCTGACAAGTAACACTATCACGGGAATGACGAGGCCCTCTGACAAGTACCGCTATGAGAAGAGTGGCCAGGCTCTCTGACAAGTTCCACTATCAGGGGAGTGGCCTGGCCCTCTGACAAGTACCACTATCAGGGGAGTGGCCTGGCCCTCTGACAAGTAACGCCATCACGGGAATGGCCAGGCTCTCTGACAAGTACCGCTATGAGGGGAGTGGCCAGGCTCTCTGACAAGTACCACTATCAGGGGAGTGGCCTGGCCCTCTGACAAGTAACGCCATCACGGGAATGGCCAGGCTCTCTGACAAGTACCGCTATGAGGGGAGTGGCCAGGCTCTCTGACAAGTACCACTATCAGGGGAGTGGCCAGACTCTCTGACAAGTACCACTATCAGGGGAGTGGCCAGGCTCTCTGACAAGTAACGCCATCACGGGAGTGGCCAGGCCCTCTGACAAGTACTGCTATCAGGGAAGTGGCCAGGGCCAGCTCTTTGACAAGTACCGCTATCAGAGGAGTGGCCAGGCCCTCTGAAAGGTACCGCTATCAGGGGAGTGGCCAGGCCCTCTGACAAGTACCACTATCAGGGGAGTGGCCAGGCCCTCTGACAAGTAACGCCATCACAGGAATGGCAAGGCTTTCTGACAAGTACCGCTATGAGGGGAGTGGCCAGGCCCTCTGACAAGTAACGCCATCACGGGAATGGCCATGCTCTCTGACAAGTACTGCTATGAGGGGAGTGGCCAGGCTCTCTGACAAGTACCACTATCAGGGGAGTGGCCAGGCTCTCTGACAAGTACCACTATGAGGGGAGTGGCATGGCCCTCTGACAAGTAACGCCATCACGGGAGTGGCCAGGCCCTCTGACAAGTACTGCTATCAGGAAAGTGGCCAGGCTCTCTGACAAGTACCGCTATCAGGGGAATGGTCAGGCCCTCTGACAAGTACCGCTATCAGGGGAGTGGCCAGGCTCTCTGACAAGTACAGCTATGAGGGGAGTGGCCAGACTCTTTGACAAGTACCGCTATGAGGGTAGTGGCCAGGCTCTCTGACAAGTACCACTATCAGGGGAGTGGCCAGGCTCTCTGACAAGTACCACTATCAGGGGAGTGGCCAGGCCCTCTGACAAGTAACGCCATCACAGGAATGGCTAGGTCTTCTGACAAGTACCGCCATCAGGGGAGTGGCCAGGCCTTCTGACAAGTACCGTCATCAGGGGAGTGCCCAGGCCATCTGACAAGTACAGCTATCAGGGGAGTGGCCAGGCTCTCTGATAAGTACCGCCATCAGGGGAGTGACCAGGCCCTCTGACAAGTACCGCTATCAGGGGAGTGGCCACACCCTCTGACAAGTACCGCCATCAGGGGAGTGGCCAGGCTCTCTGACAAGTAACGCCATCACGGGAGTGGCCAGGCCCTCTGACAAGTACTGCTATCAGGGAAGTTGCCAGGCTTTCTGACAAGTACAGCTATCAGGGGAGTGGCCAGACTCTTTGACAATTACCGCTATCAGGGGAGTGGCCAGGCCCTCTGACAGGTACCGCTATCAGGGGAGTGGCCAGGCTCTCTGACAAGTACCGCTATCAGGGGAATGGTCAGGCCCTCTGACAAGTACCGCTATCAGGGGAGTGGCCAGGCTCTCTGACAAGTACAGCTATGAGGGGAGTGGCCAGACTCTTTGACAAGTACCGCTATGAGGGTAGTGGCCAGGCTCTCTGACAAGTACCACTATCAGGGGAGTGGCCAGGCTCTCTGACAAGTACCACTATCAGGGGAGTGGCCAGGCCCTCTGACAAGTAACGCCATCACAGGAATGGCTAGGTCTTCTGACAAGTACCGCCATCAGGGGAGTGGCCAGGCCTTCTGACAAGTACCGTCATCAGGGGAGTGCCCAGGCCATCTGACAAGTACAGCTATCAGGGGAGTGGCCAGGCTCTCTGATAAGTACCGCCATCAGGGGAGTGACCAGGCCCTCTGACAAGTACCGCTATCAGGGGAGTGGCCACACCCTCTGACAAGTACCGCCATCAGGGGAGTGGCCAGGCTCTCTGACAAGTAACGCCATCACGGGAGTGGCCAGGCCCTCTGACAAGTACTGCTATCAGGGAAGTTGCCAGGCTTTCTGACAAGTACAGCTATCAGGGGAGTGGCCAGACTCTTTGACAATTACCGCTATCAGGGGAGTGGCCAGGCCCTCTGACAGGTACCGCTATCAGGGGAGTGGCCAGGCTCTCTGACAAGTACCACTATCAGGGAAGTGGCCAGGCTCTCTGACAAGTAACGCCATCACAGGAATGGCCAGGCTCTCTGACAAGTACTGCTATGAGGGGAGTGGCCAGGCCCTCTGACAAGTACTGCTATGAGAGGGAGTGGCCAGGCCCTCTGACAAGTAATGCCATCACAGGAATGGCCAGGCTCTCTGATAAGTACTGCTATGAAGGGAGTGGCCAGGCTCTCTGACAAGTACCACTATCAGGGGAGTGGCCATGCTCTCTGACAAGTACCACTATCAGGGGAGTGGCCAGGCTCTCTGACAAGTACCACTATCAGGGGAGTGGCCAGGCTCTCTGACAAGTACCACTATCAGGGGAGTGCCCAGGCCGTCTGACAAACAATACCCCAGGTCCAAAGGGAGGGGGGAGACCATGATTTGCGGGGGAGGGGGGGAGAAGTGTGCCTTGTATGAGGCCCATAAAGTCCTCATGCTTTCTGATGGTGGTCTTGCTTCTGACACCAGCGATACTTGTGTAATGTAATTAACCCTCCCAGTAATTGCTTTGTCACAGTTCTGCTCCTCTGACGCGATTATAAACATGCTTATTCATTAATAGAGGCAAAGAAATGACAGCAATGATGTACCACGCGGACCTCTGTGCATCTCCTGGAAGTCTCTGCACCACATCTGGCATCAGGGAATGTGGGGGGCTTTGATGGGTGTTTCGATCAGATGTCTGACTGGAGATTGTGAAGAGGGCTGTGAGCGATTTCAGCAGAAACACAGAGTGCTCTGTCAGTGAATGCAGCGGTGCCCCTCTCTGACTAGGAACCTATCTACAGGAGGAAAGGCAGAAAATGGGGTCAGGCAGGAGGAGAGCGAACACTCACACAATAATCTGAGGGTCAACATATCAGGATATTAAGTAAACAATTTCTGATGATGTCAGGTTTCTTGTATTGCCAGAAACGCATAGAAAACAATACTGTAACCAGGGCCTGTTCTAGGCTTGTTGCTGCCTGAAGCAATACATACATTAGGCCTGATTCACAAAGCGGTGCAAAGTGTTTGCACGCCTGTGAAAAGCCCTTTATCACGCCTAAACTCAGTTTAGGCGTGATAAAATGAAACTCGCGCAAAATTTTGCGCGCGTAATCGCGTGGCGCACGGTGCAGTGCGCGCGATGCGCCCATTAAACCCTATGGGCGCTGCACGCGGAGTTGCGCGATTGCGCTCGCAAAACTTTGCGCGCGGGACTTTGCGCGCGATAAAGAGAACAAAACGGTGCTAACTCAGCAGTGCAAAGGTTATCACGTCTAAAGTCTTTTAGGCGGGATAACTGAGTTATCACCGCTTTGTGAATCAGGCCCATTGTGTGCAAAGCAAGACCAAGGAGGAGAGATACATCAGGCTGTGCATTGCAGGCACTGGTACTATGTTTACCTTCATCGGCTCCCTCCAAGACAGCATTTCCTCCCTGCTGGCCCTCTGATCCCCAGGATGCCGGGTATGTGCTGCACCACCTCCCATAGCATCTCCTCCCTGCTGGCCCATCTGACCCCCAGGATGCCGGGTATGTGCTGCACCTCCTCCCATAGCATCTCCTCCCTGCTGACCCCCAGCATCTGATCCCCAGGATGCCGGGTATGTGCTGCACCTCCTCCCATAGCATCTCCTCCCTGCTGGTCCTCAGCATCTGATCCCCAGGATGCCGGGTATGTGCTGCACCTCCTCCCATAGCATCTCCTCCCTGCTGGCCCGCAGCATCTGATCCCCAGGATGCCGGGTATGTGCTGCACCTCCTCCCATAGCATCTCCTCCCTGCTGGCCCGCAGCATCTGATCCCCAGGATGCCGGGTATGTGCTGCACCTCCTCCCATAGCATCTCCTCCCTGCTGGCCCACAGCATCTGATCCCCAGGATGCCGGGCATGTGCTGCACCTCCTCCCATAGCAGCTCCTCCCTGCTGGCCCGCAGCATCTGATCCCCAGGATGCCGGGTATGTGCTGCACCTCCTCCCATAGCATCTCCTCCCTGCTGGCCCGCAGCATCTGATCCCCAGGATGCTGGGTATGTGCTGCACCTCCTCCCATAGCATCTCCTCCCTGCTGGCCCGCAGCATCTGATCCCCAGGATGCCGGGTATGTGCTGCACCTCCTCCCATGCCATCTCCTTACTGCTGGCCTTCTGATCCCCAGGATGCCGGGTATGTGCTGCACCTCCTCCCATAGCATCTCCTCCCTGCTGGCCCGCAGCATCTGATCCCCAGGATGCCGGGTATGTGCTGCACCTCCTCCCATAGCATCTCCTCCCTGCTGGCCCGCAGCATCTGATCCGCAGGATGCCGGGTATGTGCTGCACCTTCTCCCATAGCACCTCCTCCCTGCTGTCCCTCTGATCCCCAGGATGCCGGGCATGTGCTGCACCTCCTCCCATAGCAGCTCCTCCCTGCTGGCCCGCAGCATCTGATCCCCAGGATGCCGGGTATGTGCTGCACCTCCTCCCATAGCATCTCCTCCCTGCTGGCCCGCAGCATCTGATCCCCAGGATGCCGGGTATGTGCTGCACCTCCTCCCATAGCATCTCCTCCCTGCTGGCCCTCTGATCCCCAGGATGCCGGGTATGTGCTGCACCTCCTCCCATAGCATCTCCTCCCTGCTGGCCCGCAGCATCTGATCCCCAGGATGCCAGGTATGTGCTGCACCTCCTCCCATAGCATCTCCTCCCTGCTGGCCTGCAGCATCTGATCCCCAGGATGCTGGGTATGTGCTGCACCTCCTCCCATAGCATCTCCTCCCTGCTGGCCCGCAGCATCTGATCCCCAGGATGCCGGGTATGTGCTGCACCTCCTCCCATAGCATCTCCTCCCTGCTGGCCTGCAGCATCTGATCCCCAGGATGCCGGGTATGTGCTGCACCTCCTCCCATAGCATCTCCTCCCTGCTGGCCCACAGCATCTGATCCCCAGGATGCCGGGCATGTGCTGCACCTCCTCCCATAGAATCTCCTCCCTGCTGGCCCGCAGCATCTGATCCCCAGGATGCCGGGTATGTGCTGCACCTCCTCCCATAGCATCTCCTCCCTGCTGGCCCTCTGATCCCCAGGATGCCGGGTATAAGCTGCACTGGCGCCGCATCACTCACCCGCTCTAAGCAGATTAGCGATGGGGATCACCAGCCACACATGAAGTCCTGCTTACTCTTTGACTACAGCGGCGCCTCATGTGACCTGGCAGCACGTAACAGGTGACATGAACAACCGCTGTAGCCATGGATACAGGACGCTGGAGGGGCAGATGAAGATCCCATCGCTGGAACGCTGAGAGCAGGTGAGTGAAGCAGCACCGCGCATCTAGGGGGGGGGGACAGGAAATGCGAGGAGGAGGACATTTGGGGAGGAGAGCCGCCTCTTGCCACCCTCTAATTGTTGTCTCCCTGAAGCGCGTGATTTACGTTGTTTCATGGAAGAACCGCCCCTGACTGTAACAGCCTACTTCTGTGACAGGAAATCCTCCCTTCCCGTTTGCCGCTACCTACCGCGCCCCACTGCTGAGGAGGGTTTATTCGCCATTTCCAATATAAGTACTTCTCACCCATCAGACAGGAAATAATAAAGCTGGAACGCTCGCGGCGTCGGAAGCCCCAGCGACACCTCGCAGAGCGTCTTCGGTAATTACAGGCGTTTCACGCAGTTCCCCGCCGTTCAGACTCTTCCCCTAATCTGCAGGCTGAGCGGCGCGCAAATCGCCCATTACGAGGAAGGCGCGAGGTGTTACACGCCTGCCACGCTCTTATGGACGGCCGATACAAATGGATTAACGAGTTAAAGATCTCTCAAAATGTAATTAATTTGATTATGCATAAATAAACTCCGGCTTTGAAAATGGAATTAGCTGGGATGTTTTAATCAAAGGCCGGGAGATGAATGCTCGGTCTGATAATGTTCGCGCGCCGGACACAATAACCATAATTTATGATGCATTTTGCCACATAGTCAATTTGGCTTTAATTTCGCTTCTACGCTGGGCCTTTATTGCGTCTATCTCTAATGGAAATCGGAGGAGATGAGGCAATTGCCGCCGGTGGCGGTGTTAATAGGGTAAGAGGTTATTCCGGCAGCCGCTGATGATCAGAGGGAACCTGTCTCGGGCGATAGCGGCAAATTACGCCAGACATTTGTTTCTCTTGTGCTTAAACGCTCGCCGTTTGGGTTCAATCATCATCGCTTCAAGGGCATTGCGCACATCTCTCTATGCGGGATGAGTGAATGGCCTTCCTCCTGGGCCTGAAAACAACTACAAGTCTCAGGATGCCCAACCAGACCTCAACGCGATGGGAAGAGCGGGCAGCGAGACGAATGACTGCTGTATGAAATAATTCTTATTACGCTTTACAGAGGAACATGGGGAAAGATGAACGCTTATACAGACAGAGGTGACTGGCTCTTCTACTGACCACTTATGCTATTACTCCGTTGTTATTGCCTGATGAAGCGGGATCAAACCTGCGAAATGCGTTGCATTGTACCCAGGGAGTATCTAAATAAATATATGTTGTATTTGACAAATTGGAAATGTTTATGTCTGCTTGGAGGAGGTAAGTCCACTACTGCCTGCTTATGTTTTAAACTTTTATCCTTTTGGCACCTCTGTATCCAAAATAAACCTTACGGACCATGCTAATTGAAATCTACGCCCTGTTTTGATGCTGATCTGGCTGCTAGTGCGTAGTTTTCAACTCAACGCCGCTGCGTGCATTTACCGTTTTCGTCTCTCCCGCCAATCTCACCTCTGAATCCCCACCGTCTCCTGCTGCAGATCACTCACTCTGCCTTTCTCTATGACGGCAGAGCCCTGTGAGTGGGTCAGGAGCTGATTTAATTGGCTCTTGGCCCTGTCTATCAATGTAATGTAAGCAGCTCCCATTGGCTTACATTGATCACACGGTCAGGAGCCAATAAAAGCGGCTCCTGACCGGCTCACAGGAACTCTGCTGTCATAGAGATGGCAGAGTGGGTGGTCCAGGTTCCCGACATGCGGCTGGTATGTGCGGTGATTCATTGGGATTCCGCCGTTTCTGTACCAGTGGTCTCTGGTCCTTAAGTCGTCAGAGACCGCTGGTACTTAAAGAGAACCTGTACTGAGTAAAATTATTTAAAATAAACACATGAGGTAACTTCAAATGAACATTACATAGTTACCTTGCCATCAGTTCCTTTCAGAAGCTCACCATTTTCTTCTGACAATAATCCCTTCCAGTTCTGACAACATTTTGTCAGAACTGAAATATATCAGTTGCTGTCAGTTATATATCAGTTGCTGTCAGTTACAGCTGAGAGGAGAACTGATGTGTCCATGTTTCCCTATGGCTCAAGTGGGCGATGTTACAGTTTAACAGTGTGCTGACCAGGAAGCTGTTATGGGGTAATAGCCATTTTCAAAATGGAGGACGGAGAATTCCGTTGATCACAGTGGAGAAACAGGACACAGGAGAAGAAAAATAGATTGAGGAATAGACTACACAGGAGGTAAGTATGACTTGTGTATGTTTATTTTGACTTTTAATGTTCAGTTCAGGTTTTCTTTAAGTGGTTAATAAAAAAAATAGATACTTACCTAAGAAAAGGTAAGACTCTGGAACCCATATTGCTTTCCCGGTCCTCTCTCTGCACCCTCATCCCACCTCTATCCCCTGGGGAAGTTGCTCCACCAGCAAATTGAAGTTTTTATAATTGAGATCACTCTGGTCCTTCCCAATATAATTAATTCTCCTTCATTTTAACTTTTAACAATGATATATATATTAACTAGCTGATTGCCCGGCGTTGCCCGGGTATGTATTTGGCTGGTGTTGGCTCCGCCTACTTTTTCTAACCCTAACACACAATTACTCACTGACCAAGTTTGTGAGCTTTGCTGTCTTTGATATCAATAATCTGCATTGAAATGAAACAAATCTGATTGAGTGTGTGTGGCTCCACCCCCTTTTCTGAATTTGAACCCCAGTCACCCAATAACCAACTGTACCAGGTTTGAGGCCTGCGCCATTAACAGTGCAAGAATGGTAGCAATTAAATATTCCCCTTGAAAAGCAACAGGTGAAGTTTGATTCACTTTTGTAGGCTCCACCCACTTTTCTGAATATTAATCCCAGTCACCCAGTAACCAGCTATGCTAAGTTTAAAAACCCTGCCATTAACAGAATGGCTGCAGTGTACATTTTCCCAGTGAAATTTGTATTTGTCTCCACCCACTGATGACCCGGCGTTGCCCGGGTATGTATTTGACTGGTGTTGGCTCCGCCCACTTTCTAACCCTAACGCACAAACACTCAATGACCAAGTTTGTGAGCTATGGGGTCCTTGGCAACAATAATTTGTATATTCCCTTAGAAATTAAACAAATCAGATAGGCTCTTTGTGGCTCCGCCCCTCTCCAGCATTTGAACCCCAGTCACCCAATGACCAACTGTAGCAGGTTTGAGGCATCTGCTATTAACAGTGTAAAAATGGCAGCAATTTAAATATTCCACTTGAAAATCAACAGGTGAATTTTGATTGGCTATTATAGGCTCCACCCACTTCCCTGAATATCTCAGTCACTCAGTGACCATCTGGGCAAAGATTGGGAACCCTGAAATAAACAGTGTAAGAAGGGCTGCAGTTTACACTTTCCCAGTGAAATGTTTTTGGCTCCGCCCACCTTTTGTAACCTGGACACACAGTCACTCAATGCCCAAGTTTGTGAGTTTTGGGGTCCTTGGCATCAATAATTTGTATTTTCCCATGCAATGAAACAAAACTGATTCACTGTTTGTGGCTCTGTCCCCTTTTCTGAATTTGAACCTCAGTGACCCAATGACCAACTGTACCAGGTTTGAGGCTTGTGCCATTAACAATGCAAGAATGGCAGCAATTTTAATATTGTCCTTGAAAAGTGACATGTGATTTTTGATTGGCTTTTTTAGGCTCCACCCACTTTTCTGATTATTAATCCCAGTCACCCAGTAACCAGCTATGCTAAGTTTGAGAACCCTGCCATTAACAGTGAAGAAGGGCTGCTGTTTACAATTTCCCAGAAAAATCTGTTTTAACTCCACCCACTTTTTGTAACCTTGACACACAGTCACTACCCAATGTCCAAGTTTGTGAGCTTTTGGGTTCCTGGCATCAAAATTGTGCTAATGGAAGCAGTTTATCCAGCAAAGAAATCTGGC
Source organism: Hyperolius riggenbachi (assembly GCF_040937935.1). Classification (NCBI taxonomy): domain Eukaryota; kingdom Metazoa; phylum Chordata; class Amphibia; order Anura; family Hyperoliidae; genus Hyperolius; species Hyperolius riggenbachi. The sequence continues at coordinate 442,617,768 of NC_090650.1, read as the reverse complement.
TGTTTTTGGCTCCGCCCCTTTACTGAATTTGAACCCCAAACACTTAACGACTGACTGTAGCAGGTTTGAGGCCTCTGCTATTAACAGTGTGAGAATGGCTGCAGTTTCAATATTCCCCTTGAAAATCAATAGGTGAATTTTGATTGGCTCTTGTAGGCTCCACCTACTTTTCCGAATATTAATCCTAGTCACCCAGTGACCAACTGTGTGAAGTTTGAGAACCCTGCCATTAACAGTGTAAGAAAAGCTGCAGTTTACATTTCCCCATGTAAAAAGTTAGTTGTTTTTGGCTCTGCCCACTATTTCTAATTTTGACATACAGTCACTTAATGACCAAGTTTATGAGCTTTGGGGTCTTTGGCATCAATAAGTTGCATTTTACCATTGAAATTAAACAAATCTGATCGGCTGTTTTTGGCCCGCTCCCTTCAAAATTTAAATTTCAGTCTCCCAGTGACTGACTGTAGCAGATGTTAGGCCTCTGCCATTAAGAGTGCATGAATGGCAGCAAAGTAAATATTCCCCTTGAAAATCAAAAGGTGAATTTTGATTGGCTGCTGTAGGCTCCACCCACTTTTCTGAATATTAGTCACAGTCACCCAGTGGCCAACTGTGTCATGTTTGAGAATCCTGGCAATAACAGAATGGCTGAATTCAATCTAACAATTCTGATTGGCTGTTTGTGGCTCCACCCCTTTAGTGAATTTGGATCCCAGTCACCCAATGACTGACTGTATCAGGTTTGAGGCCTCTGCCACTAACAGTGTAAGAATGGTAGCAATGTGAATATTCCCCTTGAAAATTAATAGGTACATTTTGATTGGCTGTTGTAGGCTCCACCCACATTTCTGAATATTCATCCCAGTCACCCAGTGGCCAATTGTGTAAAGTTTGGGAACCCTGCAATGTAAAAATGAAGTTGTTGGCACCGGCCACTTTTTCTAACCTTGACATATTGTCACTCAATTATCAAGTTTATCAGCTTTGGGATCCTTGGTATCAATACTTTGTATATTCCCATTGAATAATAAACAAATCTGTCTGTTTGTGGCTCCACCCCCTTTCTGAATTTGGACCCTAGTCACCCAGTGACTGACTGTATCAGGTTTGAGGCATCTGCTTTTACCAGTATAAGAGAATGGTAGCAGATGAAATATTCCCTTTGAAAATCAAAAGGGGAATTTTAATTGGCTGTTGTAGGCTCCACCCACCTTCCAAAATCTTAATCTGTGACCCAATGACCAACTGTGCAAAGTTTAAGAACCCTGCCATTAACGGTGTAAGAATGGCTGCCGTTTATATTTTCCCAGTAAAAGTTGTTTTGGCTCCGCCCACTTTTTGTAACCTTGACACACAGTCACCCAGTGACCAAGTTTGTGAGCTGTCAGGTTCAAGGCATCAAAAATGTGTGAATGGAAGCAGTTTATCCACCAAGGAAATCTGATTGGCTGTTTGTGGCCCCGCCCCTTTAGTGAACTTTGACCCCAGTCACCCAATGACCGACTGTAGCAAGTTTGAAGCCTCTGCCATTAAAAGTGTAAGAATAGCAGCAGTTTAAATATTCCCCTTGAAAATCAATAGGTGAATTTTGATTGGCTGTTGTAGGCTCCACCCACTTTCTTGAATCTTAATCTCATTCACCCAGTGACCAACTGTGGCAAGTTTGAGAACCCTGCGATTAACAGTCTAAGAATGGCTGCAGTTTACATTTTCCCATTTAAAATGAACGGCTGAAATTTGATTGGCTGTTTTATGCTCCGCCCACTTTTCCTGGATTTGTAGCCTCAGTCACCAAGTGACCAACTGTGCCAAGTGTGGGGACTCTGGCTTGATTACTGTGAGAATGGCAGCCTTTTACATTTTTTCTATTGACTTGAATGGGTGGAATCTAATTTGCTGTTTGTAGCTCCGCCCAGGTGTAGCTCCACACACGCACGCACGCACGCACGCACGCACGCACGCACGCACACACACACACACACACACACACACACTTTTATATATCTATATATATAATTCAGTAAGTGCCTCAACCGTCCAGCAAGAAGAAGAAGTACTTTGCATGAGAAAATGTATGCGTGCTCAAAGACCAAGTTTGAGGCCTCCTTTCCACGGACTGTTGAGCTGTGTGCTCAGCAAGCAGTTACCAGGCACAGGTAAGAAGTTATCAGGCAGCAACAAGCAGTTATCAGGCAGCAACAAGCAGTTACTAGCAGGCCCGGCCCTAGACTTTTTGCCGCCTGAGGCAAAATTCAAAAAAATCGCCGCCCCTGCCCCCCCCCCCCCAAGCCGTGTGTGTGGGGAGGGCCGCCCGAGCTGGAGGGGATAGCGGGCAGGAAGGGGGTATTGGGCCTAGCGGCGGGGAGGGGGGTCGGACCCCCCCTCCCTCGCCTGGGTCCCCCGTCCTCCGCTCCCCTCCAGCTTTAGAAGTGAGGTCGCTGGCTGCAGCTATATTGTAAGAGGCAACGGGCGGGGATCACTCACCTCTTCCTCGTTCCAGCCCGAGCCTGCGCTCCACTGACATCACTTCCTGCGGCGTAGCAGGAAGTGACGTCAGTGGAGCGCAGGCTCGGGCTGGAACGAGGAAGAGGTGAGTCCTCCCCGCCCGTTGCCTCTTACAATATAGCTGCAGCCAGCGACCTCACTTCTAAAGCTGGAGGGGAGCGGAGGACGGGGGACCCAGGCGAGGGAGGGGGGGGGTCCGACCCCCCTCCCCGCCGCTAGGCCCAATACCCCCTTCCTGCCCGCTATCCCCTCCAGCTCGGGCGGCCCCCCACACACACAGACGGGCGGCTGCCGCCCCTCCAGAAGTGCCGCCTGAGGCAAAAGTTTCACCCCGCCTCATGGGCGGGCCGGCCCTGGTTACTAGGCAGCAGTGAGCAGTTACTAGGCAGCAGTGAGCAGTTGATAGAGTTTGAGAGGCATTTCACTGCCTATCAACAGTCTGTGGAAAGGAGGCTTAACCCTAGCAAGTCTGGGTTTGCAAATCTGGCCTAATTGGCTATTCATAATTGAATAAGGGCCTCAACCTTCCAGCAAGAAGAAGAAGTACTTTGCATGAGAAAATGTATGCGTGCTCAAAGACCAAGTTTGATGCCTCCTTTCCACGGACTGTTGAGCTGTGTGCTCAGCAAGCAGTTACCAGGCACAGGTAAAAAGTTATCAGGCAGCAACAAGCAGTTATCAGGCAGCAACAAGCAGTTATCAGGCAGCAACAAGCAGCCACTAGGCAACAGTGAGCAGTTGAGAGAGTTTGAGAGGCATTTCACTGCCTATCAACAGTCTGTGGAAAGAAGGCTTAACCCTAGCAAGTCTGGCTTTGCAAATCTGGCCTAATTGACTATTCATGAGGCAATGCTCATGCAAATATGCATTTGCTTTCGCATGTCAAACTATGCAGGGTCAAAAAACCAATACTGCAAAGCGGTCGTGGAGCAGTGCTTTACAGCACTGCTAGATTTAGGCGCAGCGAGTGCCGCCATAGACTGTAATGGGAATCAGTCTATAGCTGCGCTCAGTGAGTAACGTCAGCGCCGTCAGAAGACGGAGCCGAAGTTGCTTAAAAAACACAATAATTCGACCTCCAGCAATCGCTGGAAGCCGAATTATATCATTCCCCCACTATCCATGGCGGCCTGGAGGGGGAATCTTCTATATATATAATAGAGTAAGTGCCTCAACCTTCAAGCAAGAAGAAGAAGTAGTGCCCTGCCCCCAGGGCCGGTCCAAGCAAGAAGAAGGGGCTGGTCCAAGCAAGAAGAAGTAGTGTCATATCAAACCAAGGGCAAAGAGGGATAATTTGCATATTCAGTAGCAGTGCATTGTGGGTAACCACAAATGTTCACTTATAGCTGAATTATTGCAGATTTGCTTCTATTTTAAGAAGGAAAATTACACCAAGCTTTGCTTTTTTTAGTAGGAGGGCTTTTTGGTCCCTTTTATCCCCCTATACATTCTTAGTAATTTGGGTCACCCTGAGCTGCTTGGTTACTCTGTTGTACTGGTCCAAGCCCTATCTCATACAGCCATATCAATCTCTGCTGTGAACTGATGAGGACTAAGGCCACATACAGACATCAGACCATAGTCTTTGGAAAATGAAAGATCACAGACCAATCTTACCACCCTTCCTGTAGTATAAGAGCCATACTCTACACAGTCTTTTCTATGGATCAGATCCACCAGGATGGATTTTCAGATCTGCAGATCTGCAGATGAATGTCAGTTAAATCATGTGTGTATGATGATCTGCAGATCTCATAGACTATCATTTGCAATTTGCAGGAATGGATTTTTGGCAGGAACAGATCTTTTGCAGATACTGATCTTTTGTGTCTGTACAGCATCCTTGTGTGCAGCATCTTGCAAAGATTTTTTTCTGATGTGGAGTTCAGCTCCATAGAAAAGACTGTGTAGAGTATGGCTCTTATACTACAGGAAGGGTGGTAAGATTGGTCTGTGATCTTTCATTTTCCAAAGACTATGGTCTGATGTCTGTATGTGGCCTTAAAGTCTGAAATAGGCTGTCACATTTGGTTTTGATATGACTGTGTAAAATTTAAAGCTATAGGGCCTGATTCACAAAATGGTGTGAACTGTTAAGCATGGGTGTGCTAAACAGTTAGCACGTGAAGTGCCATTTGTGGACTTTTGTGCGTGGAAAGTGCTGTGAATCACGCAAAAGACCGCAATCGCGGACTTTTGCGTGTGTAAAGTACCGCGATTTGTGGCAAATTGCGCGCGCAAAAGACCGCAATCACGCAAATCGCAGCACTTTGTGCGCGCAAAAGTCCGCGAACGGCACTTCACGTGCTAACTGTTTAGCACAACCGTGCTAAACAGTTTGCACCGCTTTGTGAATCCGGCCCATAGGCCTGCTTGACTTACCAAGGGTGAAAAGGAATAGTTTGCATATTTAGTAGCGGTGCATTGTGGGTAACCACAAATGTTCACTTATAGCTGAATTATTGCAGATTTTCTTCTGTTTTAAGAAGCCAAATTACACCAAGCTTTGATTTTTTTTAGTAGAAGGTCTTTTTGGTTCCTTTTATCCCCCTATTCATTCCGAGTGGTTTGGGTCACCCTGAGCTGCTTGGTTACTCTGTTGTACTGGTCCAAGCCCCATCTCATACTGCCATATCAATCTCTGCTATGTACTGATGAGGACCAAAAGTCTGAAACAGGTTGTCACATGTGGGTTTGATATAGCTGTGTAAAATTTAAAGCTATAAGCTTGCTATACACCAGTGGTTCTGGATGCTTGCTTGGATTACTAAGGTTGAAAAGGGATAAATTGCATATTTAAAAATGTTCACTTATAGCTGAATTATTGCAGATTTCCTTCTGTTTTAAAAAGGCAAATTACACCAATACAGTGGGGAGCATTGCAGGAAGTGACAACAGTGGATCGCACGCTGGAACACGGAAGAGGTGAGGCATCCCCGCCCGCTGCCTCTTACTAATAGTGGCGGCTGCTACTGTGCTTAAGCAGGAGGGGAGCGCACATGGGGGACACAGGTGAGGCAGGGGGGGTTCCTGCTGAGCTTAAGCTGCAGGGAGAATGCACATGGGGGACCCAGGTGAGGGGGGGTTCCTGCTGAGCTTAAGCTGGAGGGGGAGTGCACATTGGGGACCCAGGTGAGGGAGGGGGGTCCTGCTGAGCTTAAGCAGGAGGGGGAGTGCACATGGGGGACCCAGGTGAGGGAGGGGGGTTCCTGCTGATCTTAAGCTGGAGGGGGAGCACACATGGGGGACCCAGGTGAGGGAGGGGGGGTTCCTGCTGAGCTTAAGCTGGAAGGGGAGTGCACATGGGGGACCCAGGTGAGGGAGGGGGGGTTCCTGCTGAGCTTAAGCTGGAAGGGGAGTGCACATGGGGGACCCAGGTGAGGGAGGGGGGGTTCCTGCTGAGCTTAAGCTGGAGGGGGAGCACACATGGGGGACCCAGGTGAGGGAGGGGGGGTTCCTGCTGAGCTTAAGCTGGAAGGGGAGTGCACATGGGGGACCCAGGTGAGGGAGGGGGGGTTCCTGCTGAGCTTAAGCTGGAGGGGGAGCACACATGGGGGACCCAGTTGAGGGGGGGTCCGACCCCCCTCCCCGCCACTGTGCCCAATATACCCCCTTCCTGCCCTCTACCCCCTTATGCGGCGTATGATACGCTGCGGGTCGGCTAGTATAGATTAAAATGAGAGAAATAACATTCACAGTATATTAAAGGGGTTCTGTGTTCCTTTTTAAAAACAAAAACAGACACTTACCTTTGGCTTCTACCGGCCCCCTGCAGCTGTCCTGTACTGCACCATCCTCTACAATCCTCCGCTCCCTGCCGCCGGTCACTGTGTTATGATTCCTCTGACTAGACGAATGCAACTGCGCCTGCGTGGCCACGCACTTCCTCGCTCCCGCTTGTGTCTCCAGGAGCTTCCTGCGCAGGCGTAGTTCAAAGTTTTCTCATACTACGCCTGCGCAGGAGGCTCCCGGAGACGCTAGCGGGAGCGAGGAAGTGCGTGGCCACGCAGGCGCAGTTGCATTCGTCTAGTCAGAGGAATCATAACACAGTGACCGGCGGCAGGGAGCGGAGGATCGTATAGGACGGCGCGGGACAGGACAGCTGAAGAGGGCCAATAGAAGCCCCAGGTAAATCAGTTTTTGTTTTTAAAAAGGAACACAGAACCCCTTTAAACACATTTTTCAGTAGAAGAATACATGTACTTACTCAGATCTGCAAATCAGTCCTGAAAGTGGGAGAAATGAGGACGAAACAGGGACAGAGGGATTGGGCTCCCAAAGAGGGACTGTGCCTCTGAAAAAGGGACAGTCAGGGCTATGCAAAAGTTTCTAAAAATATGAATATAGTGGTGCTTCCTGTTCTAGGAGGACAATGAGAATGAGAGGTTGTGATTCTGGTCCTTCTGTTGTGCAAAGGTCACTATAGCTAAAAGCTGATATCAGCTACTAGGATACAGATTTGTCAGTAGTGCAAGTATAGTCCCTGTGACCCTCACAAATGTAAAGGGCCCGCGGGTTATGGGGGCTCACTACTCCTCCCCCTTCTGCAGAGTAGCGCAGCAGAGCTTTGTAATCAGGGCCAGTTCTAGTAACAGTGGGGCCCCTGGTCAAAATTAACCAGGGGCCCCCAGTAGACACATCCCAACCAAAAAGCGGCAGTAGGGACCTTTTGTTGCAGACAAATTTCTCCCAGGACTCCTGAGCCATGGGCTGACACTCCATGGTTCTGCCGAAGACTCTGCAAGGTCCCTGGGGAGCAACAGTTAAGTTGGGGGGTGGAGACACCTTGGGGGCCCTACAGGCTCTGGGGCCCTGGGGCAATTGCCCCTTTTGTCTCTATGGTAGCGCCGGCCCTGATTGTAATACTTACCTGCTGCAGCCCTGATGTTCAGATGTGTGCACACCCTGTTAGCAGCCATTAAAGGCACTTCCTGCACAGGTGGTGAAGAGAACCTGTCCTGCCCCCAGAACGAAGTACAGTATGCTACAGCTGCTCTGCAAGATCAGGGATGGAGTGTCTGTGTGTATATGCAAGTTACGCCCCCTGTAGGGTGCCCAAACACTATTAGATATTCCACAGCAAATTCAATCACTGATCAAATCAAATGGCTGCCCTATCTTAATTTTGATTAATTTCCATCTGAAAATAATAAAAATGATAGAACAGACAGGACAGTAAATTTGTGGTCAAAGGGGAGCAGGAGTATGATGGTATCTAAGCCAGGGCAGGAGTTACCATAAGGCAATGTAGGCACGTGCCTACTGACGCCTAGTGAGGGAAAGGCAGCCCCTCCCCTTTCCTATGCAGAGTTCTGATAATAGAGCTCTCTGCATTCCACTGACCAGACCTTCCTTCAGTCAGAGGCACCTCTAGGTACTTAATACTGAGGGCACCCCTGGCCACTTAACACTAAGGGGCCTCTGTAGCGACCTATGATGGGCAAGGGAAGTAAGGGAGAAGGGACAGCTGGACCAGCCAGAAGACTTGTGGTGCGGTTCAGCGAGTGTTTGTAGGTTCATGGAGGGTGACGTCTAAGGTGCCAAAACATCTGTGCCCATAGGCTCCTGTGATGTAAATCTGGACATGATCTAAGCCTAGGGCCTAGAGCCAGTAATGCCCCTCCCCCGAGGTCTCTGGGGGGAAGGGGGGGGGAGCGGTATTGGCGGTCCTATAGATCTTTACTAGATTTCATGTTGAAGTGTGTGGCAGTGATAGAGTCTCCTCTGTTCAGATGTCGATCATATAGGGATCTATCTTCTGGGCACGTCGGTTGGCAATCTGCCTGTATATGGCAGGGTTTCCTCCAGTGAACACTGAGGCTATTCGTGATTGGCTGATATTATTATTTGGAGAAGGGGAATCTGGGGGACGTGCTGTTCTGCGCCGGTTGGCAATCTGCCTGTGTATGGCAGGGTTTCCTCCAGGGAACACTGAGGCTATTCGTGATTGGCTGATATTATTATTTGGAGAAGGGGAATCTGGGGGACGTGCTGTCCTGTGCCGGTTGGCAATCTGCCTGTGTATGGCAGGGTTTCCTCCAGGGAACACTGAGGCTATTCGTGATTGGCTGATCTTATTATTTGGAGAAGGGGAATCTGGGGGACGTGCTGTCCTGTGCCGGTTGGCAATCTGCCTGTGTATGGCATGGTTTCCTCCAGTGAACACTGAGGCTATTCGTGATTGGCTGATATTATTATTTGGAGAAGGGAATCTGGGGGACGTGCTGTTCTGCGCCGGTTGGCAATCTGCCTGTGTATGGCAGGGTTTCCTCCAGTGAACACTGAGGCTATTTGTGATTGGCTGATATTATTATTTGGAGAAGGGAATCGGGGGGACGTGCTGTTCTGTGCCGGTTGGCAATCTGCCTGTGTATGGCAGGGTTTCCTCCAGTGAACACTGAGGCTATTTGTGATTGGCTGATATTATTATTTGGAGAAGGGAATCGGGGGGACGTGCTGTTCTGTGCCGGTTGGCAATCTGCCTGTGTATGGCAGGGTTTCCTCCAGTGAACACTGAGGCTATTTGTGATTGGCTGATATTATTATTTGGAGAATGGAATCGGGGGGGGGGGGGGGGGGGGGGACGTGCTGTTCTGTGCCGGTTGGCGAGATAAAGTTTTGCGACTTTCGGAAGAATCGTCTTGGTTTTGCTGCATTTAATCTCCAGAGAGTAATATTGTTTTCTGGGACATGGAGAGGTGATTACAGCCACATCTTGTCCCCATTAAACACTCCTCCTGCGTCTAGACTGTGTACAGAGGATCATTATAACACGCCATTCCATACAGCCTCCGCATTTCTGCACGGTATGCAGATTTATTATGGAAATGAGCGGACGAGACGTCCCCCCGGAATCCGGTTTCCGAAAGAGGGTCACTGAGCGCGAGGGGAGTGGGGGTGGAGGGGGGGGGGGTCCCTGCGCCGGATAGTTTCATTGAGGGTATTTCTTTTACATTGTTCTTCAACTTTTAAAGGGTCTATTATTGCAATTAGACTAATTAGGAAATATTAAATGTGATTGTCTGTTCAAAATAATATAATAATAATATTAAAAAGAAATATCTAAAGGTGGCCACACACCATACAATCTGTACAATTTAAGAATTGCAATCAATTTTTCTGACTGATTGTAACATTTGAAAAATATGACCAATGTACCACACACATATGTCCAATTTTTCCCCAATTATGATTAAAATGATTGGATACTCTGACAAAATTGCTAGGGTGTGTTTATTAATAAATTGGCAATCTAACACACACCATACAATATTTAGAAAGATTGAATAATAACATCTGGCAATCCGGATCGATAAAAATCGAAGAAAACGGGAAATCCGATCGTTTTTATCGAATTACCGTAAAATCTGATTATTTTATTGTATGGTGTGTGGCCACCTTTAAACTGATATTAACCTCCTTGGCGGTATGAAAAATACCGCCAGGAGGGAGCGCAGCAGGTTTTTTTTAAAAAAAAATTTTTTTAATCATGTAGCGAGCCGAGGGCTCGCTACATGATAGCCGCTGCTGAGCGGCACACCCCCGCCCGCTTCGATCGCCTTCGGCGATCTCCGATCAGGAAATCCCGTTCATAGAACGGGATTTCCTGGAGGGCTTCCCCCGTCGCCATGGCGACGGGGCGGGATGACGTCACCGACGTCACTGACGTCGGGACGTCATTGGGAGTCCCGGGCCACCCCTCGGCGCTGCCTGGCACTGATTGGCCAGGCAGCGCTGGGGTCTGGAGGGGGGGGGGGGGGGCCCGCGCCGCAGCAGATAGCGGCGATCGCAAAGGGGCCGGCGGCGATCAGAGTGCTGGCGCAGCTAGCAAAGTGCTAGCTGCGTCCAGCAAAAAAAAAATTATTAAAATCGGCCCAGCAGGGCCTGAGCGGCACCCTCCGGCGGCTTACCCCGTGTCACACACGGGGTTACCGCCAAGGAGGTTAAGAAGCTGTGTGCGCGGCTGGCTGTACACCATACAATCTGTTGATCCTTATACTACATAGATGTGGTGAGATTGCACAATCAAGATTGTATAGTGTGTGGCTACCTTTACCGCGTACGTTAAAAAGGGGCGCTGGGAAAAAAGGGCGCCGGGTTTTTAACGATAAGCATGGCTAACGTTTAAAATTGTATTGTACTGTATTTCGTTTAAAATTATTGTTTTTTAAAGTTAGAAATCATTAAATAAAGTGCATTAAATCGGCAATTGTAAAAACGTTAATCTTTCGTTTAAATAGTGAAACGTATAATAACGTTTAAAAAAAAAATTACTAAGTAACCCTCCCTGTACCTACCCCTAACCCCTAGACCCCCCTGTTGATGCCTAAACCTAAGACCCCCCCTGTTGGTGCCTAAGTAACCCTCCCTGTACCTACCCCTAATCCCTAGACCCCCCTGTTAGTGCCTAAACCTAAGACCCCCTGTTGGTGCCTAAACCTAAGACCCCCTTGTTGGTGCCTAAACCTAAGACCCCCCTGTTGGTGCCTAAACCTAAGACCCCCCTGTTGGTGCCTAAACCTAAGACCCCCCTGTTGGTGCCTAAACCTAAGACCCCCTGTTGGTGCCTAAACCTAAGACCCCCCTGTTGGTGCCTAAACCTAAGACCCCCCTGTTGGTGCCTAAACCTAAGACCCCCCTGTTGGTGCCTAAACCTAAGACCCCCCTGTTGGTGCCTAAACCTAAGACCCCCTGTTGGTGCCTAAACCTAAGACCCCCCTGTTGGTGCCTAAACCTAAGACCCCCTGTTGGTGCCTAAACCTAAGACCCCCTTGTTGGTGCCTAAACCTAAGACCCCCCTGTTGGTGCCTAAACCTAAGACCCCCCTGTTGGTGCCTAAACCTAAGACCCCCCTGTTGGTGCCTAAACCTAAGACCCCCTGTTGGTGCCTAAACCTAAGACCCCCCTGTTGGTGCCTAAACCTAAGACCCCCCTGTTGGTTTTTTCGTTTAAAAATAATGTAAAAAAAAAAAAAAAAAAAAAAAAAAGTACTGTTTTTCGTTTAAAAATAATGTTTGGAAAAAAATATTGTACAGTTTTTCGTTTAAAAATAATATTTAAAAATGTATAAATCATTAAATAATGTGTAATCATGAGAAACAGTAATAAAACATTAAGTCTCCGGGCGCCGCTTTTAAAACGTTAGTTTTCTCCGGCGCCCTTTTTTCCTATCGGGCGCCCATTAAACGATATTTATTATAGGAGTGAATGGCGGCGCCCGATTTGTCCACTAGCCTCAGGCGCTCGAATTTACTGTTTCCACCTTTACCACCTATACTGAGGGGGCTACCTCTAATACATCAGACTACCTATACCAGGGGCTTACTTACACTTGGGGAGTCTTCTAGCTATATCTCAGGGGTAGCCTGTGGCAACCTATACCACCTATTCTAGGGTCACTACTTCTGGTTACCTATACTGGTCAGGGGTCTTCCTGGGAGGTACCTCTAGCTGCCACTATTGAAGGGCTACTTAAAGTGTACCAAAGCTGTTCTAAAGAAAACGTTTTATACATACCTGGGGCTTCCTCCAGCCCCATACGCCCGGATCGCTCACACACCACCGTCTTTTCGCAGCTCCGATACGGGGTCCCCGCACTTCCGTCAGTCGGGGCCAGTCTGGCGTAAGAGAAGTGCGCTGTTTGCACATCTCTCCAGCAGCCACTGGAGAGATACGTAGAGGGCGCACTTCTCCTGCATAGACTGGCCACGACTGGCTGAAGTGACGTGTCCCGGTATCGCTGCTGCGGGAAGACAGTGGGTGGCGGCGTGGTAGCGATCGGAGCAAATGGGACTGGAGGAAGCCCCAGGTATGTATAAAACGTTTTCTTTAGAACAGCTTTGGTTTCCTTTAATGCCGTTGGATACCTCTGACTGCCTAAAATCAGTGTTTTCTATGATACCCCATAATGTCTAGCTGTGCCCATTTCTGAGTTAATGGACAACTAAAGCGAGAGGTATATGAGATTGCTGCATTTATTTCCTTTTAAGCAATACCAGTTGCCTGACTCTCCTGCTGCTCCTGTGTCTCTAATACTTTTAGCCACAGCCCCTCAACAAGCATGCAGATCAGGTGCTCTGACTGAAGTCAGACTGGATTAGCTGCATGCTTGTTTCAGGTGTGTGATTCAGCCACTACTGCAGCCAAAGAGATCAGCAGGACCGACAAGCAACTGGTATTGTTTAAAAGGAAACATCCATGTCCCTCTCAGTTAAAGAGGAACTCCAGTGAAAATAATTTAATATAAAAAGGTGCTTAATTTTTACAATAATTATGTATACATGATTTAGTCAGAGTTTTCTCATTGTAAAATCTTTCCTCTCCCAGATTCACATTCTGACATGTATTACATGGTGACATTGTTACTGTGGGCAGATTATGTAGCTGTTCTGGCTTTAACAGACAGCTGTAAACAGCCATTTCCTGTGTGTGTCATTGTTACATTGTGGCAGTTTGCCCAGAGTACCGTACGGTACCAGAGCCTCTTGTGGGAGGGGTTTCAGCACAAAATCAGTCATACAGCGCCCCCTGATGGTCTGTTTGTGAAAATCATTATATTTTTCATGTAAAAGTGGGTATCAGCTACTGATTGGGATAAAGTTCAATTCTTGGTCGGAGTTTCTCTTTAAGGCTCCCTTTAAACTCTTTGTTTTTTAACCCTTACAGGTTCCCTTTAAGGCAATCTTTGTGGTGACACCTCAGTGATAAGTGCAGCGCTGGTAGAGAACCTGTCTCTGGTGTAGGGTGGGAACAGGCAGGTCTCTGTAACCCTGACGCACCACACAGGCACAGCGTATTTGTCCGTCCTGTCACCAGACATGGGGTTTAGTGACAACGAGCTCTTCAGGCCCCACTGGTCACCTTTCACTGGACGGAATATGATGGATTGGGCTGTCATAGCGGGTCGCAGGGAAATGGATGAGAAGAATCTGAGTGTCCCGCGCTGGACGTCGCCGTGTACCCCCTTTCTGTGGCCCGCCCACGTGTCTGGCCCTGTGCTGGGAGCGGCCCTCCGGGGGGCCAGAGACACTGATGAATGGGGACCAGGCTGGTGACACTGATGGATAGGCCTGTGGGTACAACACTGGACCCCAACCTGTGTCAGTGGCTGACCCCCCTCTCAGGGATAACAGGCCGAGGTGACTCTGAGCTGCGTGAGAAGGAGAGGCGGCACTGCTGGAGAAATACACATAGAAAGGGCTGCTTATGTCACAGATACGGGATTTATACAGTATGAGCAGATTCTGTACTGAGAGTTGTCAGGACATTCATCTGTGACCAGAGGAGCTCCCATTAATATCCTCACCACAGCCATTCATTAGTATCTATCACACAACTCCCGCCTGTGTACTGCCAGCAATATCACAGGGTGAATTATCATACGCTGAAGAGAACCAGAGGCAGCATAACATGAAAAAATACATACTTACCTAACAGTGGTGCAACTACAAGTCATGGGGCCCCAGCAAAACTCTGAGGGGGCCCCGAATGGGCCCCTTTCCTCCTCTTGGTGCCATTCATGGCCTGGAGGCCCATCTCACAAGGGTCATAAAACAAGTGTGACCATCATGAATTTTACACTCATAACAAGTGTAGCCACAGAACACTGATCTGAAGGATGGTCCCAGTATTAGTATAGTGCTCCTAATAAAGGGAGACCCTGCCCAGTATTAGTATAGTGTTCCTAATAAAGGGAGATCCTACCCAGCATTAGTATAGTGTTCGTAATAAAGGGAGGAGCTACCCAGTATTAGTATAGTGTTCCTAATAAGGGGAGGCCCCATCCAGTATTAGTATAGTGTTCCTAATAAAGGGAGACTCTACCCAGTATTAGTATAGTGTTCCTAATAAAGGGAGGCCCTACCCAGCATTAGTATAGTGTTCCTAATAAAGGGAGACCCTGCCCAGTATTAGTATAGTGTTCCTAATAAAGGGAGGCCCTACCCAGTATTAGTATAGTGTTCCTAATAAAGGGAGGCCCCACCCAGTATAAGTATAGTGTTCCTAATAAAGGGAGGCCCTACCCAGTATTAGTATAGTGTTCCTATATAAAGGGAGGCCCTACCCAGTATTAGTATAGTGCTCCTAATAAATGGAGGCCCTACCCAGTATTAGTATAGTGTTCCTAATAAAGGGAGGCCCTGCCCAGTATTAGTATAGTGTTCCTAATAAAGGGAGGCTCTGCCCAGTATTAGTATAGTGTTCCTATATAAAGGGAGGCTCTGCCCATTATTAGTATAGTACTCCTAATAGAGGGAGGCCCTACCCAGTATTAGTATAGTGTTCCTAATAAAGGGAGGCCCTGCCCAGTATTAGTATAGTGTTCCTAATAAAGGGAGGCTCTGCCCAGTATTAGTATGGTGTTCCTATATAAAGGGAGGCCCTACCCAGTATTAGTATAGTGTTCCTAATAAAGGGAGGCCCTACCTAGTATTAGTATAGTGTTCCTAATAAAGGGAGGCCCTACCCAGCATTAGTATAGTGTTCCTAATAAAGGGAGGCTCTGCCCAGTATTAGCATAGTGTTCCTAATAAAGGGAGGCCCTGCCCAGTATTAGTATAGTGTTCCTAATAAAGGGAGGCAATACCCAGTATTAGTATAGTGTTCCTAATAAAGGGAGGCCCTACCCAGTATTAGTATAGTGTTCCTAATAAAGGGAGGCTCTGCCCAGTATTAGTATAGTGTTTCTAAATAAAGGGAGGCCCTGCCCAGTATTTGTATAGTGTTCCTAATAAAGGGAGGCCCTACCCAGTATTAGTATAGTGTTCCTAATAAAGGGAGACCCTACCCAGTATTAGTATAATGTTCCTAATAAAGGGAGACCCTGCCCAGTATTAGTATAGTGTTCCTAATAAAGGGCGATCTGCCCAGTATTAGTACAGGTACTCCCCGACTTACGAACACCTGACTTACGTACAACCCACGATACGAACGCCCGACCGGTCGCAATGATGTCACACAGTCGGGGACTACCTCTTGTGCCCGAGTCCCTTAAGCAGAGTATGCGCAGTGGAAGCCGCAACAGTCCCACCTCTTCCATGGGGGCCGGGTCAAACAGCGGTGGCATCCTCTCTCCCCTCCCTGCTTCTCTTAGCGGCCCAATGACACAATCAGGAGGAGCCGCCACTGGGTCTGATTGGCTCCGGCCGCCACTGGGGCTCCTCCTCATTGTGTCATTACGTGACGCAAGTGAAACCGCTAATCAGTAAGGAGAGAGAGAGAGGATGTCACCACTGATTGACCGGCCGCCGTGGAAGAGGTGGGACTGTTGCGGCTTCCTCTGCGCATACTCTGCTTAAAGAGACTCTGTAACAAAAATTGCATCCTGTTTTTTATCATCCTACAAGTTCCAAAAGCTATTCTAATGTGTTCTGGCTTACTGCAGCACTTTGTACTATCACAGTCTCTGTAATAAATCAACTTATCTCTCTCTTGTCAGACTTGTTGGCCTGTGTCTGGAAGGCTGCCAAGTTCTTCAGTGTTGTGGTTCTGCTATGAACTCACCCTTCCAGGCCCCTCTATGCACACTGCCTGTGTTTTATTTAGATTAGAGCAGCTTCTCTCCTATCTTTTACAAGCTGGATAAATCGTCCTCTGAGCTGGCTGGGCTTTCACATAGTGAGGAATTACAGACAAGGGCAAAGCTGTTTGCAGAAAGAAAAGAGCAGCCTGAAACTTCAGTGCATGAGAGATGCAGGGGGAAAGAAACACACAAATGATCTCTTGAGATTCAAAAGGAAGGGTGTATACAGCCTGCTTGTGTATGGATGTATTTTCTATGTGTGGACATACTGTACATCAACCTACTTCCTGTTTTGGTGGCCATTTTGTTTGTTTATAAACAAACTTTTTAAAACTGTTTTTAACCACTTTTAATGCGGCGGGGAGCGGCGAAATTGTGACAGAGCGTAATCGGAGATGTCCCCTAACGCACTGGTATGTTTACTTTTGTGTGATTTTTAACAATACAGATTCTCTTTAAGGGACCCGGGCACAAGGAGAGCAAAACATGGGGGTATAGGAAGGCACAAGGGAGGCACAAAAGGGCCAATGGGGATGCAAGGAGGAACAAGGATACACAGAGGAGGGCACTGGAGGCACAGTGTTCCGACTTAAGAATGGATTTAGGTTAAGAAAAAAACCTACAGGCCCTAACTAGTTCGTTAACCGGGGTCTACCTGTATAGTGTTCTCTAATAAAGTGTGTGTGTGTGTGTGGGGGGGGGGGGGGGGGGGGTTTAGGTGTGAAGGGGAGTTAGGTTAGCAGAGGGATTAAGCTTAGGCATCGGTACTTGGAGGGTTCAGTATGACTGTAGGGTTATGTTTAACTGGTATTATCAATTTTTTACTATCACTTTTTTCCACTGTAACAGAATATCGGTACATTTCCTGATATTATACTGTTGGCTTTTCTGGCCCCCACATTTCCAGGCTCCCTTTTTTGATGTCCGGCTATAAACAGCCGGCCAGTTCCTGCAGAGTACTTCCACAACATCCGGATCCTGCGGTCACAAGCTGGGAGTTGTAGTTCCCCTGGTGACAGATCTCGTCTCTGATCCCTTCACCTCACGTTTTTATCTCATCGCTTTTTTTTAATCACGGCTTTCTTTATCTCTTTTTATTTAATGAAAACACTTAATTTTCGCTGTGAAAAGTAACGGCCCATCGGAGACGACTGCGTTGCTTTTTTAATCAAATATCAGAAAAGCACCCCGGCTAACGATTGCGGCTTTTAGTTAAAGATGGGCGATTCCCATGAAATTAACTTAATTACTGTTAATAAATTCTGATTAACGCTCAGTTATCGGCCTGCCTGTGCTGAGGCCTCTTGAAGATCTCCGTAACACGGCTGGCAAGCGAATCCGCAAGCAAAGAGGAGTAGTGTGAAGCCCGGAAACCCTATATATGGAGTGGGGGAGATATTATGCCTCTGAGCAGGGCCGCCATCAAAAATTTTGGGGCCCCTCACACATTATCAGGCCTGGGGCCCCCTCCCTGGACCCCCTCAATGGTTGCTGTGCCCACCCACTAGCCACCCTACCCCCATGCACGAAGTGCGATGCGGCAAAAAAATGTTCATGGCTCCAACACTGAAAAAAGCGACATACACAGCAAGATGCTGCAAAAAGTGGGCGTGACCATGGCATGTTGTGGGTGGAGAGAAATACTAGCAAAATACAGGTAGTCCCCGGTTAACAAATGAGATTGTAGGTCCGTTCTTACTCTTTATCTGTTCTCTTTTGTCCCCCTCTTTTCTTCCTGTGCCTCTTTAGTCAGTGCTGGAACGCAGTGTGCTGGTTAGTGAGCCACAGGCCCGCAGCCAGCACAGGCGGCCCTTCCAGTGCTTGGGGGGCCCGGGGCCCCCAGAAGCCCTGGGCCCCTCACTGCAGTGTCAGTTGTCCCCCCTGATGGCTGCCCTGCCTTTGAGGACCACGAAAGGAAAACAAATATATTTATTCTGTCGCTCACTGAATTTATATTTTCTTCAAGTGCACCTCCTGATGATAATAATAAATGCAGCATGAGTAAAAAAAGGAAGAAAAACAAAAAAACGACCTATGTTTGAGTATATATAACTGTACTTCCCCCATATGGTTTCCCTGGTGGTCTTCTAGGGCTTCACCTCCAATATAGCTTCTCTGGTGGTCTAAAGAGGGCCAAACATAATGCAAAGTGGGAAAACCCCTTGAGTTCCAAATTAAATGACTCTGAGGGCCAGATTTGGCCCACGGGCCGAAGTTTGATATGTATGCTGTATAGTGAATGTAGCCACGCCCTCCCAGTGATGTCACAGTCTAGGCCATTTAGCTATGTGGAATTCACCTCCCAGGTCATTCTGGAAGACCAGGTATTATTTTCACTACCTTTGAAATCAAACATTCTGTGGGCGGTCAGACGTCCGGCATGATGGGATCTTTAGGTGATGACAGGGGTCTCAGTGTAAACATTCGATTTCTCACCTAAAGGTGGCCATACACTGGTCGATTTGCCATCAGATTCGACCAACAGATAGATCCCTCTCTGATTGAATCTGATCAGAGAGGGAACGTATGGCTGCCTTTACTGCAAACAGATTGTAAATCGATTTCAGCCTGAAACCAATCACAATCTGTGAAGCTGCCACCGCTGCCGCCCGCCTGCCCACCAGCTATACATTACCTGATCTGGCCGGCCGAGTCCCCTGGTCTCCGCTGTCTTCTTCTCCATGCTGGTCTCCGGTCCGGCTGACTTGCTTCACTGAACTTCCTGTCCAGGGGAAGTTTAAACAGTAGAGGGTGCTCTACTGTTTAAACTTCCTGCCGGGACAGGAAGTTCAAGGAGGCTGCAGCCCTGGAGCCCGGAGCGGAGAAGAAAACAGTGGAGACCGGGGGAGTTGCACCGTCCGGAACAGGTAACGTATCTCCGCCAGTATTGCGTCAGTCGTCGGGCATTCGAACGCCACTATTGACGCACTCCCAACCCGCCAGCGATCAAGAAAAATCTTCTGCACGGACGGATCAACGGAAACGATAGATTTCAGACGGAAATCGATTGTTCTGTCAGCGTTTGCGCAACAATTTCACAGCAGATTCGATCACAGTGATCGAATCTGCTGTATATCACCAGGAAAATCGTTAGGTGTATGGGCCCCTTAAGGTGGTCGTTACTGGCTGCCCCGGATGAGTTGCATCCAGCCTGTGTAAGTAGTATAATACGTGTCTTGACCCCCTCTCTCCTGAAAAAAAAATTACATTTTCAGGCTGCACTATGCTGGGTTGATTGGGATTTTATTTCCCAGATGAGTACTCCTCGCAGGGGAAGCCAAATCCTGCTGTGGATTCCTTCACACACCTGAGCGCCTGTCACATAGAGCAGCCAAAATCCCGGAGCGGATCAAAGTGGCAGTGTGGGCATCTGAGACATAAATACCCCCCTTGTCTGTGACGTTCCCATTCTCTTGTTTCACTAATGTGCACAGCGTGTCATCTAATCTGCATAGCGAGAGATGAGGAATGAATAAAGTGACATTAGACATTGAAAGGACGAGTATAGACAGAAGACCTCAAAAAAGAGGATATAAACTGGACAAAAAGAATCTAAGGGCATGTACACACTGCTGCGGTTGCGCTGCGCTTTTAAAATCGCATGCATTTTTTAATCGCAAGGTCTTTTGAAAAATCCTGAAAAACGTGAAGACCTGTACACACTGGTGCGATTTTTCTATTTTCATGAAGGCTTTGCAATTTAAAGGGGAACTGAAGAGAGAGGTATATGGAGGCTGTCATGTTTATTTCCTTTTAGACAATACCAGTTGCCTGGCAGCCCTGCTGATCCTCTGCCTCTAATACTATTAGCCATAGCCCCTGAACAAGCATGCAGCAGATCAGGTGTTTCCGTGGTTCAGACTTATAAGTCTGATCTGACAAGACTAGCTGCATGCTTGTTTCTGGTTTTAATCAGATACCACTGCAGAGAAATAGACCAGCAGGGCTGCCAGGCAACTGGTATTGATTAAAAGGAAATAAACATGACAGCCTCCATATACCTCTCTCTTCAGTTCCCCTTTAAAAATCTCATGCGATTTTAAAAACACAGCGCAAGCGAAGCAGTGTGTACGGGCTCTTAAGCTACGTACACATGATAGATTAAACTCCGCTGAGACTCTAGCGTGTGTACAGCAGCCCCCGATGTGCCAGCATGCGGCGTCCCCGGTTTAAGTTATTCCACCAGCTATGTTAAATAGCTCTCCAGTGCCCCTTCTGGCAGCCTTTGGAACTACAGGCGTCCCTGAGCGGTTCCTGAGATAAGAGCACATCTGGGGTCGCACATGTGCAGTGCGGATGTGTTTGTCTTTAGAAGTACCTCTTAAAGCGAGTAGTTCTGAAGACGGCTCGAAGAGTACCAGAGGCCTAGCCTGTCGAATACCTTCAACTTGGCATATCAGAGGAACAATGAGAAAGACCAGAACATTCCCTCTTAAGCTAGGTACACACGTGCCGATGTAACTTATCAATCGAGCCGCTAATGCGGCTCGATTGATAAGATCCGACAGGTCCGATCTCCGCAAGCAGACAATAGCGGGGAATCGAGCAGAAGATAAGCGGCGCCGGCGTGACGAGCGGGTATTGAAACCGACGCACATGCGGACGAGCAGGGACGCGGCGTACCGCGCGGGGATGCTAATTGAGCCGCCGGATCGCTCCGTCTAGATTAGGCTTAATGAGTTAAGATTAGAACCTGCACCATGTTCCACAATGTCACACCCTATCACAATTACGGTGGCCACACATCAGAGAATGTATGGGCAGATCGACCAAGAGACAAATCTCTCTCTGAGCAAATCTAATCGGAGAAAGATCTGTCCATTGCCCATGCACCATAGGCTGAATCCCGATCAATTTCAGCATGGAATCTCAGTCTCAGGAATCAGCCTAGGTCGCCGCATCCGCCGCCTCAATGCCCCCAGCGCTGTCCCCCCCCCAGTGTGAAATGTGCCGCCTGGCGCCCTGTGCAGTATACTTTACCTGTTGATGTACGCTGCTGGGTTCATCCTCCATCCACCCCCCACGTGGTTGCCGGACGTGTCCACGTATATGCCAGCACCCACGTGGGAAGCGTGTATGATTGTGGATGGAGGATGAAGCCAGCGCCGGACATCGACAGGTAAAGTATGAACGCAGGAGGCACGTTTTACACCAGGGGGGACAATGCCAGATGTTCCATAGATTTTTTCGTTTGTTCCGATATCGCCTCGCCGTTACAGTCACGCATCCAATCAATCATGTGGGCTGTATATCTTCCAGCATGTCCGATCGATACATACGGCCAATTGTTGCCTGAAATCGGTCACATCATCAATTGGGCATGCTCTTGGCGGCACTGATTTTCATTCGATTTGATTATGATAATGGAATCGGATGGTCGATCGGCTGCCAAGCCGCCTGGTGTATGGCCACTTTTACACCCTCCCCCACTCACTACAACAGGAGGGGGTGGTTAGTGGCTGGAATTCCCACATACCCCGGCAGCGAGTGGAGTGCCAGACCACCACGTGTGATGTCATTGCTAGAACTATGGGGAGGGGTGTTATGTGAGGTTAGGAGAATGGGGGGGGGGAGGGGGGGCATTCTTATTGTTACAGGGCGGAGTCTGAAGTTTCAGAGGGAAAAACACGTATTTGTGGAGAAGCCTTTTCAGGTGAATGGCAGATTTGATGAGTTTTTGTTCCCTTTCACATAAGAAAACCAATGTGCTGAAAATCGATCGTCCGCCTCCGATCTCACAACAGATCAGTTTTCTGTGCGGCCCCTGAGCGGACGCTCTCCAGCGTGTGAATAGCCCCCATAGCGCGTTTCGCTCCCCGACCCCGAAAGCCGGTGGAGGCCGCCCTCTTCCCGCTGACTCCGCAGGATTGCTGCATGGCCTGGTACAGAAGGCTGATTTATCTGGGTAACCCGAGTAATTTATAGAAAAAGAAGAGGAATGACTGATATACAATCTAAGCAGTCAATTAGCAAATAACGGATGAACCCGGCAGTCAGCACTATTTGCTTTCCTTTTGGACACAAGTTGGTGTTTGATCAATCTCAATATACATTGGGGAGAGCTCTGACTGACAAGGTAGATTATAGGCCCAAGCCTGACGGCCGACAAGCCTCCTCTTCTGGAACGCTCGGCGCTGGAAATTACGCCACTTGGCAGCCGCCGCCACGCTCGCAGAGAACAAAGAGTTAAGTTTAAAAGGATCCGTCGGTGCCAAGCAATTTATTGTGACAGCGAAGCCATCAATTGTCCGTGTTTAGATGATGGAAAAACAAACAGCGTTGTTGTTGTGTCACTCTTGTAATTTAAAGGACCACTATAGCGAAAAAGTGTAAAGTTTAAAGTACATGTAATTCACACCTACAAA
The DNA here is from genome assembly GCF_040937935.1 of Hyperolius riggenbachi. Lineage (NCBI taxonomy): Eukaryota > Metazoa > Chordata > Amphibia > Anura > Hyperoliidae > Hyperolius > Hyperolius riggenbachi. Next base: position 442,595,376 of record NC_090650.1, on the reverse strand, counting down.
TAAGAGGTACATTTCTTCCAGAGTAAAATGAGCCATAAATTACCTTTTTTCTATGTTGCTGTCACTTACAGTAGGTAGTAGAAATCTGACAGAACCGACAGGTTTCGGACTAGCCCATCTCCTCATGGGGGATTCTAAGCATGGCCTTTATTCTTTATATACACACTTCCTGAAAAGGATTTTATACAAAAATGCTGACCAGCCTCCCTGCTTGCTGCACACTGTTTTGGTAGTTGCACAGAGCAACTGCCATTCACTAACTGCTTTTGAAAATAAAGAAAACCCTGAGAATCCCCCATGAGGAGATGGGCTAGTACAAAAACCTGTCACTTCTGTCAGATTTCTAGTACTTACTGTAAGTGACAGCAACATAGGAGAGAAGTAATTTATATCACATTTTACTCTGGGAGAAATATACTTCTTATGTTTATATGTACTCTGAATTTTATGATTTTCGCGACAATGGTCCAAAGGAGAAGGTTCACACTGTGCAATTTACACTTTAGTGCCTATTTCAAATCCAGAAAAAGATCAGATTGGGCAAAAAATTGTACAGCCTATCGATTGCCAGTGACTGATTTCAGCTCAAAAATGATCTTTCTCATTCGGAAGCAGATCGGACATGTTGGAAGATATCAATTGAAATACTGGTTATCGTTCTATGTGTATATGCATTTTCAATCACTTTATGCTTGATATTTACTCTGAACAATTTGCCAAAATCTGATGTAAATTTGAAAAAAGAAATTGCATATGTGTGTATGCTAGCTTTCTACTATATCCGATCAATGTCCCCCCGAATCACCCGACTTCCAGCGCGTGGCCCCGCCTCCCCCGCCACACGCAGGAAGTTGGGGGATTTGGGGTCTTCGGGTCGGCTTCACGGGAGAAGGCAGCTCAGATAACTATAACTTCCTTTTACAGGACAGCTGCTAGATTTGTACTTTCGGCTGGAGTTCTGCTTTAAGTCATTGTTTATCTTTCCTTATTTGACGTAACTCATGATTAATCTCTCCTTGGCCCATACTGAATTAGTTTCTTCTACGTTTTTTCCTAATTGAAGTTTTCACACCTTATCGACAAAACACCTTTTAAGCCATCAGCAAGCAAAATAAAAACATAGTAAATAAAATACTCAGAATTATTGTGGCAGTACTTTTCACCCTTTTTGGTACTTTTTCAATTGCAAAGTGCTGAAAAGTTAGCAGTGGTGACGGTGAGTCCTATTAGTGGCATAGGTAGTGGGTAGGTTAGTGCTAGGCATGGGTAGGGGGTAGGTTATGTATTCATAGGTAAGGGGTAGATTAGTATTAGGTGTAGGCAGGGGGTAGGTTAGTGCTAGGCATAGGTAGGGGGATGGTTATGTATTCATAGGTAAGGGGTAAGTTAGTATTAGGTGTATGTAGGTGATAGGTTAGCGTAAGGCATAGGTAAGGGGTAGGTTAGTATTAGAGTTGGGCCGAACGGTTCGCCTGCGAATGGTTCCATGCGAACTTCAGTGGTTCGCGTTCGCGTCCCGCAGGCGAACCTTTGCGGAAGTTCGGTTCGCCCCATAATGCACCATGAGAGTCAACTTTGACCCTCTACATCACAGTCAGCAGGCCCAGTGTAGCCAATTAGGCTACACTAGCCCCTGGAGCCCCACCCCCCCTTATATAAGGCAGGCAGCGGCGGCCATTACGGTCACTCGTGTGCTGCCTGCGTTAGTGAGAGTAGGGCGAGCTGCTGCAGACTCTCTCAGGGAAAGATTAGTTAGGCTTAACTTGTTCCTGTCTGGCTGCATACCTGTGCTGTGAACCCACCACTGCATACCTGTGCTGTGAACCCACCACTGCATACCTGTTCTGTGAACCCACCACTGCATACCTGTGCTGTGAACCCACCACTGCATACCTGTGCTGTGAACCCACCACTGCATACCTGTGCTGTGAACCCACCACTGCATACCTGTGCTGTGAACCCACCACTGCATACCTGTTCAGTGAACCCACCACTGCATACCTGTGCTGTGAACCCACCACTGCATACCTGTTCAGTGAACCTGCCACTGCATACCTGTTCTGTTCAGTGGACCCGCCACTGTATACCTGTTCATTGAACCCACCACTGCATACCTGTGCTGTGAACCCACCACTGCATACCTGTTCTGTGAACCTGCCACTGCATACCTGTTCTGTTCAGTGGACCCGCCACTGTATACCTGTTCATTGAACCCTTCACTGCATACCTGTGCTGTGAACCCACCACTGCATACCTGTGCTGTGAACCCACCACTGCATACCTGTTCTGTGAACCCACCACTGCATACCTGTTCTGTGAACCCACCACTGCATACCTGTTCTGTTCAGTGGACCCGCCACTGTATACCTGTTCAGTGAACCCGCCACTGCATACCTGTTGTGTTCAGTGAACCTGCCACTGCATACCTGTTCTGTGAACCCGCCACTGTATACCTGTTCTGTTTAGTGAACCCGCCACTGTATACCTGTTCTGTTTAGTGAACCCGCCACTGTATACCTGTTCAGTGAACCCGCCACTGCATACCTGTTCTGTTCAGTGGACCCGCCACTGTATACCTGTTCAGTGAACCCGCCACTGCATACCTGTTCTGTTCAGTGGACCCGCCACTGTATACCTGTTCAGTGAACCCGCCACTGCATACCTGTTGTGTTCAGTGAACCTGCCACTGCATACCTGTTCTGTGAACCCGCCACTGTATACCTGTTCTGTTTAGTAAACCCGCCACTGTATACCTGTTCTGTTTAGTGAACCCGCCACTGTATACCTGTTCAGTGAACCCGCCACTGCATACCTGTTCTGTTCAGTGGACCCGCCACTGTATACCTGTTCAGTGAACCCGCCACTGCATACCTGTTGTGTTCAGTGAACCTGCCACTGCATACCTGTTCTGTGAACCCGCCACTGTATACCTGTTCTGTTTAGTGAACCCGCCACTGTATACCTGTTCAGTGAACCCGCCACTGTATACCTGTTCTGTTTAGTGAACCCACCGCATCAGTGAGCATACCTGTGCAGTTAAGTGAACCCACCTACCTACGTGAGTGCACGCAGTGTGATATACCACTCCGTGCATACCCGATATGGACAAAACAGGTAGAGGAAGAGGTAGTGCCAGAGCCAGAGGAAGGCCACCCGGCAGGTCTGCGCGAGGTCGTGTAAATGTAATTTCGTGTGGACCTGGCCCACAGTACAGTGCTCGGAAGAAGGCACGTCCCATCACCTCCCAAGATTGTCAGGACGTGGTTGAGTATTTAGCGACACAGAACACCTCATCTTGCTCAGCCACCAGCGCTACTACTAGCACCACTTCCGCTGCATTTGACACTTCGCAAGAATTATTTAGTGTTGAAATCACTGATGCACAGCCATTGTTGTTACAGCCAGATGAATTTTCACCAGCTCATATATTTGAGTTACCCGGCAACACTATGGATGTAACGTGTAAGGAGGATGAAGGACCTACTGATGGTGCATGTTTGGATTTGTCTGAGGCAAGCGAAGCTGTGCAGGATGATTACGATGATGACGATGATAGGGATCCTCTGTATGTTCCCAATAGAGGAGATGAAGAGGGGGACAGTTCAGAGGGGGAGTCAGAGAGTAGTAGGAGGAGAGAAGTTGCTGAAAGAAGCTGGGGCAGCTCTTCGTCAGAAACAGCTGGTGGCAGAGTCCGGCACCATGTATCGCCACCTATGTACAGCCAGCCAACTTGCCCTTCAGCATCAGCTGCTGAGGTCCCCATAGTGCCCACATCCCAGGGTGGCTCAGCGGTGTGGAAATTTTTTAATGTGTGTGCCTCAGATCGGAGCAAAGCCATCTGTTCGCTCTGCCAACAAAAATTGAGCCGTGGAAAGGCCAACACTCACGTAGGGACAAGTGCCTTACGAAGGCACCTGGAGAAAAGGCACAAACAGCAATGGGATGGCCACCTGAGCAAAAGCAGCAGCAGCACACAAAAGCAAAGCCACCCTCCTTCTCCTCTTCCTCCTTCATCAGGTGCATTATCTGCTTCTGCCGCTTTCTCCCTTCCACCTTCACAGGCACCCTCCTCCACTCTGCCTCTGCCCTTGAGCGGTTCCTGCTCCTCTGCCCACAGCAGCAGTCAGGTGTCCGTGAAGGAAATGTTTGAGCGGAAGAAGCCAATTTCGGCCAGTCACCCCCTTGCCCGGCGTCTGACAGCTGGCGTGGCGGAACTGTTAGCTCGGCAGCTGTTACCATACCGGCTGGTGGACTCTGAGGCCTTCCGTAAATTTGTGGCCATCGGAACACCGCAGTGGAAGATGCCAGGCCGCACTTATTTTTCGAGAAAGGCCATACCCCAACTGCACCGTGAAGTTGAGAGGCAAGTGGTGTCATCTCTTGCGAAGAGCGTTGGGTCAAGGGTACACCTGACCACGGATGCCTGGTCTGCCAAGCACGGGCAGGGCCGCTACATTACCTACACAGCCCATTGGGTGAACCTGGTGGTGAACGATGGCAAGCAGGGCGCAGCGGACCAAATTGTGACACCTCCACGGCTTGCAGGCAGGCCTCCTGCCACCTCCTCTCCTCCTGCTACATGCTCTTCGCTGTCCTCCTCCTCCTTGGCTGAGTGGCAGTTCTCCTCTCCAGCTACACAGCCCCAGCTCCGCAGGGCCTATGCTGCATGCCAGGTAAGACGGTGTCACGCCGTCTTAGACATGTCTTGTCTCAAAGCGGAGAGTCACACTGGAGCAGCTCTCCTGGCTGCTCTTAAGAAACAGGTGGATGAGTGGCTGACCCCGCACCACCTGGAGATAGGCAACGTGGTGTGCGACAACGGCAGCAATCTGCTTGCCGCTTTGCATATGGGGAAGCTGACACACATACCCTGCATGGCACATGTCATGAATCTAGTGGTTCAAAGATTTGTGGCAAAGTACCCTGGCTTAGCGAATGTCCTGAAGCAGGCCAGGAAGTTCTGTAGGCATTTGAGGCGGTCTTACACAGCCATGGCACGCTTTGCGGAAATTCAGCGCAAAAACAACATGCCGGTGAGACGCCTCATTTGCGATAGCCTGACTCGCTGGAACTCGACCCTGCTCATGTTCTCCCGCCTGCTAGAACAGAAGAAAGCCGTGACCCACTACCTCTACAACTTCAGTAGAATGAAACAGTCTGGGAAGATGGGGATGTTCTGGCCCGTCAACTGGACACTGATGGAAAATGCATGCAGGCTCATGCGGCCGTTTGAGGAGGTGACCAACTTGGTGAGCCGCAGTGAGGGCACCATCAGCGACTTAATTCCCTACGCTTACTTCTTTGAGCGTGCTGTGCGTAGAGTGGCGGATGAAGCTGTGAATGAGCGTGACCAGGAACCGTTACGGCAGGAACAGGCATGGGACCAATTTTCATCAGACCCAGCTGTTTCCTCAACACCTGCGGCAGCACAGAGGGGGGAGGAGGAGGAGGAAGAAGAGAAGTCGTGTGCAGAAGACGAGTCAGACTCAGAGGATGATGAGCAAGGTGTTTCTTTGGGGGAGGAGGAGGAGGAGGGGACAGCGGCAGGAGAACAACCTCAGCAGGCATCGCAAGGGGCTTGTGCAGCTCAACCTTCCCGTGGTATTGTTCGCGGCTGGGGGGAGGAGGTTGACTTACCTGACGTCACTGAGGAAGAGCAAGAGGAGATGGAGGGTACTGGATCCGACTTTGTGCAGATGTCGTCTTTTATGCTGTCCTGCCTGTTAAGGGACCCCCGTATAAAAAACCTCAAGGGGAATGACCTGTACTGGGTGGCCACACTACTAGACCCTCGGTACAGGCACAAAGTGGCGGACCTGTTACCAACTCACCGGAAGGTGGAAAGGATGCAGCACATGCAGAACCAGCTGTCAACTATGCTTTACAATGCCTTTAAGGGTAATGTGACGGCACAACGCCAGCAAGGTACCACTGCCACTAATCCTCCTCCCGTGTCCACGCAGTCAAAGACAGGACGCTCCAGCGATCTCATGGTGATGTCGGACATGCGGACGTTCTTTAGTCCAACGCCTCGCCGTAGCCCTTCCGGATCCACCCTCCACCAACGCCTGGAACGGCAGGTAGCCGACTACCTGGCCTTAAGTGTGGATGTAGACACTGCTGTGAACAGCGATGAGGAACCCTTGAACTACTGGGTGCGCAGGCTTGACCTGTGGCCAGAGCTGTCCCAATTTGCCATCCAACTTCTCTCCTGCCCTGCCGCAAGCGTCCTGTCAGAAAGGACCTTCAGCGCAGCTGGAGGCATTGTCACAGAGAAGAGAAGTCGCCTAAGTCACAAAAGTGTTAAGTACCTCACCTTTATCAAAATGAATGAGGCATGGATCCCGGAGGGCTGCTGCCCGCCCCAAGACTAAGTCAGTCCCCGCACACACAGCATCTCTGCCTGCACGCCGTGTGACTGGCTGCCTGGCCTGCCCCAAGAAGACTAAGTCGCTCCCAGTCCCTCCACACAGCATGTCTGCCTGCAGGCCGCTTGACTACCTTCTCCGCCACCACCAACAGGGTCCGGGACTCCAGGCGGATTGCTGAATTTTTTAGGCCGCTGCTAGCAGCGGCCGCTGTAATAATTTTTCTGGTGCGTGTACATGACTGCCTAATTTTTCTGGCTGCACTGCGGGCAGCTGCAACAACAAAAGAAAAGGCATGTACATGCGCCCATTCCCCTTCGTGATCATTACCTTGCCGTGGTGAAGGGGCTTGCGTATCACAATGAAGCAATGACCGGCGCCTAGATGAGTGTCTCGGGGGGCACACAAAAGATAATAAGGTCGTTGCTTCATTGTGGTCAGACCAAATTTGATCAGCTGGACAGTCACTGTTCTGTCATTCAGCTACATCAGCCAGGCGACCATATGGGCTGTAAAGCCACCAAAACCTGCACTCTCGCCATGGTGCGCACCAGTCCAGCACGGCCGTCACTACACAAACAGCTGTTTGCGGTGCGTTACACGGTGAGTTTGGTGTGTCAGTGTGAAGCAGTACCTTAATTACACTACCTGATTGATGTATACACATGCAAGATGTTTGAAAGCACTTTAGGCCTGTCATTTAGCATTCAATGTGATTTCTGCCCTTAAAACGCTGCTTTGCGTCAAATCCAGATTTTTCCCCGGGACTTTTGGCATGTATCCCACTCCGCCATGCCCCCCTCCAGGTGTTAGACCCCTTGAAACATCTTTTCCATCACTTTTGTGGCCAGCATATTTTTTTTTTTTTTTCAAAGTTCGCATCCCCATTGAAGTCTATTGCGGTTCGCGAACTTTAACGCGAACCGAACCTTCCGCGGAAGTTCGCGAACCAGGTTCGCGAACCTAAAATCGGAGGTTCGGCCCAACTCTAGTTAGTATTAGGCGTAGGTAGGTGTGAGGATCCGCGCGGATATACCATGTGATATCACAGACCTTCGCTGGTCATAAGGATTTATCCTGTGAAACACTCCGGAGAGTGTCAGCCTTGCTCATTGTTTGAAGATTAGCTTAGAGTAATTCCTGGGACTGCACTAGGCAGGTTTCCCTACTGCAGTTAGGATTGCATATCTGTTTTGTTTGTCTGTTGCGATTGTCCTGTCCCTGCGGTGGTCGACAGGAAATGGTTCTGATCTTTGTTCTTGGAGTATAACTGGAGCAGCGGTTGCTACCAGCTATCTCTTCTGTTCTGTCTTGTCTGGATCGCACTGGATCTGCCTAGCGCTAATGCTGTGGATCCGTCTGATCTCCATCTCTCTGTCTTCCTGGATCGCACTGGCCTCTTTTCGCTAGTGCTGTGGATCCTATCTCTCGCTTGTTCCTGTTTTCGTGTATCTGTCTTGTCTGCTACGAACGCTTGCTGGAGGCTCGGTGAGGTAACCGTTAAGCAAGCGCTCGCGTCCTCTGTTTTATGTTTGTCTGTCGGTGGTTAGTTAGGCGTGCTTGTCCCTGTTGTGCTTATCACGCGTGGACCGCGCATGAACGCGTGCACTGTTGCGAATGAGTGCGGTGTTCGCGTTCAGTTAGCGTTTGTTATTTTCCTTATCTCCTCATTGTATGATTTGCTGTGCCTTTGCTACTCTCGTGCTCTGCCTTGCTGTAGCCTTGTGTCACCTCTGGCAATCGCCTCTCTCGCGATTGCATTCCTACTTCATATCTGCTGTTGTGTGTGCACCGTCGCGGGTTGGCGACTGATTTGGTGCACACACATACAATCTGTCTCTGTGCTCATTCTCAATCGCTTCTCTTGCGATTGCGTTTCTGCCCCTCGTGCAATTCCTGTCTTGCGTCTGTGGTAGGGCAGAGGAGCTGTTCCTCTGCACTCCACAGCTCCACCTGCCGACAGGAATTTCCCTCTACAGGTGCATTGCACCTTTTGCTGGGTTCCCTCAAATTACATGCTTGTGGAGGATTTCCGCAGTGTCAGCGCACGTCTTGTGCGCTGATCACGGAGAGAATTCCACAATCGTTACAGTAGGTGATACTAGGTTAGTGTAAGGCATGGGTAAGGGGTAGGTTAGTATTAGGTGTAGGTAGGTGATGGGTTAGAGTAAGGCATAGGTAAGGGGTAGGTTAGTATTAGGCGTAGGTAGGTGATGGGTAAGTGTAAGGCATAGGAAGAGAGTAGGTTATTGTTAGGTTTAGGTAGAGGAGGATGGTTAGTGTTAGGTATAGGTAGGTGATAGGTTAGTATTAGGTGTAGGTAGGTGATAGGTTAGTGTAAGGCAAAGGTAAGGGGTATTAGGTTTAGGTAGGGGATAGGTAAGTGTAAGGCATAGGAAGAGGGTAGGTTATTGTTAGGTTTAGGTAGAGGATGGTTAGTGTTAGGTATAGGTAGGTGGTAGGTTAGCATTAGGTGTAGGTAGGTGATAGGGTAGTGTAAGGCATAGATAGGGGTGGTTAGTGTGAGGATAGAATAATAAAGGTGCATATAATGACTGGGTAGTGTAATGGTTAAGGACATAGGAGATCTGGGTTTAAATCTTGGCTCTTACTTATAAGTGTGCCAGCACCTATTCAGTAAGGAGTTCTTGGGCAAGACTCCCTAACACTGCTACTGACTACTAGTGGCTGCCACTCAAGTACTTTGAGTCTGGCATGTAATCAATTCAATGTGGAACTGTCAGTGATGTCACTGGTCTCTAATGAGCAGATAGGCTGCATTCATAGTGATGTCATTGGTTAGTAATAGTTGGAAGGCGGAGCTGTCAGTGATGTCACTGGTCTCTAATGAGCAGACAGTCACCGCTAGGCTCTCTTCATTGTATGTAGTGTAATGGTTAAGGACACAGGAGACCAGGGTTCAAATCTCGACTCTTACTAATTAGTAAGCCAGCACCTGTTCAGTTAGGAGTTCTTGGGCAAGACTCCCTAACACCAAACTCCCCCCTACCTGCCCCTAGCAGTGACCTCTTGGCCATATCGCCTGTTTTACATGCCGCCTTAGCAGGGAGCTGTAATAACCTTTCCTCCCCGGGGTATTAGAGGAACGTATCTGCAGAGTTTGGCCAGTCAGCATTCTGCGCTGCATTACTTCTGTATTGAGAGAGCTGAATTAGAGGCTGTTCTTAATATACAGAACCTTATTAATTATTTAATGGCTGTTATAATTGCAGCAATACCTATCGCATCTCTGTGAATGGACTTCTAGTAATCAGGGGGGAATTATCTCCCCAGCTTATCACCTCTGGACTTAAATCAGGAGATTCCACGATCCAGAGCGTCTTATACAGCAAAACTCAACTCATTTACTACATAGGAATAAATGCAGAATAGGCACAATATCAGCTCATTGATGTAACTGTTTGCATTTATTTACCTGTTTCACCTTCTCTGTTTAGTATTGTGTGTTGTCACTTGGGAATCTTAGGTTATCAGGTTTTATGGTCAGAAATCTTCCATCAGCCATGGGGGGAAGGGGGTGTCAAAGGGGTTACAGCGGAGCCATAGGGGGTCCCAACCTGCCAGTAGGTACAGAGGAGCTGTAGGGGGCCATAGGGGGCCTGAGTTGCAATAGTCTAGTCGGGAAATAATCAGGGCATGCACCAGAAGTTTGGTAGTGTACTGTGTGAGAAAAGGATGGATGCGGGAGGAGGGAGAAGGTGGAGGAGACAAGAGGAGGACAGTTTGTCAATGTGAGGTTTGAGTTGAGTCCAGTATTACACTTAGGCAGTGTGCCTGGGGGATGGGTTTTCTTTTGGAGTGACATAAAAAATGGCATTGCATTGGGACAGTCGATTATGAGCAGTGACCCAGGCAGACACAACCCGGCACAACCGCTCTGCAGCTCCAGAGTCTCCAGGTCATGGTCAGAAAGTTCAAATTTTGGCCCTCCCTTGATGGCTGTCTGACTTTTTTGGTAGATTTGTTGAGGGGGCCTGGCATATACCGGCACCTTAGACTCATTCCAGGATAGGCACAAGCCTAAATTACCTTGAGGATGATCCATCTCTGCCGCTAAGCAGATCTTTTATAAATAGGCCGTGTGCTCGGTCTGGGGTGGGAGGTAAGACGACAGCTGTCGGCCATGTTGTAAACAGGCCACTTAGCAAACTCGGGCGGGTGTGTTTGGACTGCGGTACTGCTGCTGTTTTCTGTAGGAATATAGTTTGATCCTCCAGTGATTGAAGTCTGAGGGGCTCTTATCACGGAGTGAATTTTAATCGGGGAGGCAGGTAGATTAACGGCAGGAACCAGTTGGGTTTTGTTGTGCGTCTCCTGCGTGAACATACTGAGCATGGGAGGAAAGCGGCTAACGCCAGGATTTATGGGCTGGTCCAGAAGTGCGCCCTGCCGGAGCAGGTGTTCCTGGGTTCACCCAAACCCTCCAGCTGTTCATAAAAGGCTCCATATCCTGGATTTATATCGCAAAAAGCGCCGTTAAAAATTGACGGACGGCTTCCTGGAGACAAGGGGAATTTGAATTTTATCACTGGAGTTTTCTGCTGGCGGAATAAATTGTGTTTCTCTCCCGCTTGAACTGTGTTGGCGGTGTCATCGGAAACCTATTTCAGCTAATTGGATACAGTTCAGGAAAACCAATGGGAAAATGCTTAGTAACTTGAATTAAATCGCAGTTTAGGAGGCTTTTAAATATTCACTTATCTCCTCTCCCGCTTCCTATGGAGCAGCTGTCTAAGATTCGGAAATAAAAAAATAAAGGCGATATCCTTCACCCGCCGCATCCTCTCTCTGTTACCCGAATAAATTCAGTCAGTACTTATAGATCGCAGATCTGTAGATGAGTCCTGTATTATCTGCTGAACTTTCCATTGAAGGGACATCAAACTTTCATATAAGCCCTAATAAATACGCAATCCATTATGTAACTGAATGTTATCAAAAGAGTCCATTTAAAGCAAACCTGATCTGAAAATTAAAAGTGAAAATAAACACACACACCTCATATTTACCTCCTGTGTAGTCCACTACTCAATCTCTTTCTCCTCTTCTGCGTCCTGTTTGTCCACTTTGATCAATGGAATTCTCCGTCCTCCATTTTAAAAAATGGCGATCACCCTGTGCAGCTTCCTGGTCAGCACTCTGTTAATTTGTGATATCGCCCTCTTGAGCCATAGAGAAACATGGACCGTGCCTTGCACATCAGTTGTCCTTTCAGTTTTAACTGACTGCAACTGATATATAACTGACAGCATCTATATATATAATTCAGTAAGTGCCTCAACCGTCCAGCAAGAAGAAGAAGTACTTTGCATGAGAAAATTTATGCATGCTCAAAGACCAAGTTTGAGGCCTCCTTTCCACGGACTGTTGAGCTGTGTGCTCCGCAAGCAGTTACCAGGCACAGGTAAGAAGTTATCAGGCAGCAACAAGCAGTTATCAGGCAGCAACAAGCAGTTACTAGGCAGCAGTGAGCAGTTACTAGGCAGCAGTGAGCAGTTAAGAGAGTTCGAGAGGCATTTCACTGCCTATCAACAGTCTGTGGAAAGGAGGCTTAACCCTAGCAAGTCTGGCTTTGCAAATCTGGCCTAATTGACTATTCATGAGGCAATGCTCATGCAAATATGCATTTGCTTTCGCATGTCAAACTATGCAGGGTCAAAAAACCAATACTGCAAAGCGGTCGTGGAGCAGTGCTTTACAGCACTGCTAGATTTAGGCGCAGCGAGTGCCGCCATAGACTGTAATGGGAATCAGTCTATAGCTGCGCTAAGTGAGTAACGTCAGCGCCGTCAGAAGACGGAGCCGAAGTTGCTTAAAAAACACAATAATTCGACCTCCAGCAATCGCTGGAAGCCGAATTATATCATTCCCCCACTATCCATGGCGGCCTGGAGGGGGAATCTTCTATATAAATAATAGAGTAAGTGCCTCAACCTTCAAGCAAGAAGAAGAAGTAGTGCCCTGCCCCCAGGGCCGGTCCACGCAAGAAGAAGGGGCTGGTCCAAGCAAGAAGAAGAAGTAGTGTCATATCAAACCAAGTGCAAAGAGGGATAATTTGCAAATTCAGTAGCAGTGCATTGTGGGTAACCATAAATGTTCACTTATAGCTGAATTATTACAGATTTGCTTCTATTTTAAGAAGGAAAATTACACCAAGCTTTGCTTTTTTTAGTAGGAGGGCTTTTTGGTCCCTTTTATCCCCCTATACATTCTTAGTAATTTGGGTCACCCTGAGCTGCTTGGTTACTCTGTTGTACTGGTCCAAGCCCTATCTCATACAGCCATATCAATCTCTGCTGTGAACTGATGAGGACTAAAAGTCTGAGATAGGCTGTCACATTTGGTTTTGATATGACTGTGTAAAATTTAAAGCTATAGGGCCTGATTCACAAAATGGTGCAAACTGTTAAGCATGGGTGTGCTAAACAGTTAGCACGTGAAGTGCCATTTGTGGACTTTTGTGCGTGGAAAGTGCTGTGAATCGCGCAAAAGACCGCAATCGCGGACTTTTGCGTGTGTAAGGTACCGCGATTTGTGGCAAATTGCGTGCGCAAAAGACCGCAATCACGCAAATCGCAGCACTTTGTGCGCGCAAAAGTCCGCGAACGGCACTTCACGTGCTAACTGTTTAGCACAACCGTGCTAAACAGTTTGCACCGCTTTGTGAATCCGGCCCATAGGCTTGCTTGACTTACCAAGAGTGAAAAGGAATAGTTTGCATATTTAGTAGCGGTGCATTGTGGGTAACCACAAATGTTCACTTATAGCTGAATTATTGCAGATTTTCTTCTCTTTTAAGAAGCCAAATTACACCAAGCTTTGATTTTTTTTAGTAGAAGGTCTTTTTGGTTCCTTTTATCCCCCTATACATTCCGAGTGGTTTGGGTCACCCTGAGCTGCTTGGTTACTCTGTTGTACTGGTCCAAGCCCCATCTCATACTGCCATATCAATCTCTGCTATGTACTGATGAGGACCAAAAGTCTGAAACAGGCTGTCACATGTAGAGATGGGAAGTTCGGATCTTTTCAATGATCCGGATGATTCGAATCGGATCATTGAAGAGATCCGGATCTTTGATCCGAATCTCGGATCATTTTACTACCGGAAGCATTCGGGGGTGAAATGAACAGCAGGACAGGTCTGTGGACAGGAGAAGGAGAGGGGGGTGGACACACAGAGAAGGGGAGAAGATGGACAGAGGGCAGGGAGTGGACAGAGAAGGGAGGAGGGACGAGCAGAGAGCAGAAATGTTTGCACGTAATACCCACATGCTGAAGTCATATGCTTTACATATATGTCACCTATATGTTCATCTGTACACTTTGAAAGAAAAGGTCGCACAGTGAAAGAAAGCATTCCCAGAAGATAAGTGCAGCTGTTTAGTGCCCAGTGCAGGAGGATTATATTGCCTTTCAATCACACTGTCTGCAAAGTTACTGAGCTGTGCTGTGCTGAGCCAAAAGCTTCCCATGTGATCACTGTGCAGCACTACGGAACAGCCAGCCTATAATGGGCAGCACGTTATAGCCAGTATGTGTGCTCTACACATATCTGGCAGTGGCACCCATGTCCCCTCTCTCTCATCTACCTGTCTCCCTGCAAGGGTGCCTCCCATCCAACAGAGCGATCTCTGCTTCCAGGACCCCGCTGCCCGCTAAGAGGGGGCGTGTCGCTCCTGGCCCCGCCCCTTTTGCGATCCGAATCGTTCATTTTGATGATTCGGATGATCGACTCATAAAATAGATTCGGATCAAAGATCCGAATCGTTCATGATCCGGACAACACTAGTCACATGTGGGTTTGATATAGCTGTGTAAAATTTAAAGCTATAAGCTTGCTATACACCAGTGGTTCTGGATGCTTGCTTGGATTACTAAGGTTGAAAAGGGATAAATTGCATATTTAAAAATGTTCACGTATAGCTGAATTATTGCAGATTTCCTTCTGTTTTAAAAAGGCAAATTACACCAATATAGTGGGGAGCATTGCAGGAGGTGACAACAGTGGATCGCACGCTGGAACACGGAAGAGGTGAGGCATCCCCGCCCGCTGCCTCTTACTAATAGTGGCGGCTGCTACTGTGCTTAAGCAGGAGGGGAGCGCACATGGGGGACCCAGGTGAGGCAGGGGGGGTTCCTGCTGAGCTTAAGCTGGAGGGGGAGTGCACATGGGGGACCCAGGTGAGGGAGGGGGGGTTCCTGCTGAGCTTAAGCTGGAGGGGGAGCACACATGGGGGACCCAGTTGAGGGGGTAGTCCGACCCCCCCCCCTCCCCACCACTGTGCCCAATACCCCCTTCCTGCCCTTTACCCCCTTATGCGGCGTATGATACGCTGCGGGTCGGCTAGTCTGATATATTTGAGTACTGCCAAAATCTTTTCAGAACTGGAAGGAATCATTGTTAAATGGTGAGCTTCTGAGAGGAACTGAGGGCAAGGTAACTAGTATGTAATATTAATTTGCAGGTACATCATGTGTTTATTTTAACCACTTGCCGACCAGTGGATTTTACACTGATCGGTGCTGCGTGGGCTCTACAGCCCGCAGCACCGATCAGGAGTCCAGCAGGGCGATCAGACTACCCCCCTTTTTTCCCCACTAGGGGGATGTCCTGCTGGGGGGGTCTGATCGCCGCCGGCCATCTGCGTTTTGCGGGGGGGGGGGCTTCTCAAAGCTCCCCTCCGCAGCCATTTCCGCCCTCACGCTCCTTACCTCCCTCCCTCCCTTTCTCCGTAATGCGCAGGACGGAATTCCGTCCTGCGCATTGAAGGATAGGCTTCAGCCTATCAAATGCCGGTGATCCCCGGCCAATCAGAGGCCGGGGATCGCCGATCTGCCTTACGGCGCTGCTGCGCAGCAGCGCCGTATGATGTAAACAGCGGGGATTTCTTCCCCGCCTGTTTACATTTTGCCGGAGAGCTGCGATCGGCGGCTCTCCGGCTGTTCACGGAGACACCCTCCGTGAACTGACATGGAAAGGCCCCATGGTAACCCGCAGACGACCAGTTTACGCCAATCGGCGTTAGCTGGTCGTCAAGAGGTTAAATCATTTTACTCAGTTCAGTTTCCCTTTAAATTATACCTGAAGAAAAAAATAACCCAAAAAACTAGATACTTACCTTGGAAAGTTCAGATCTCCTTACACACCTCCGAGGAAGCACTGGCGCCCTCTAAAACATAACTGACAAAATTGTTGAATATGTTTCTAGTGGCCGCACTCCCGTCCGAGAACAGATGCTGCTGTACTGCGCAGGCGCCAATAGGGTTAGCATAAAGCGCCTGTACGTGGCTTTTTCCTGCATGCACAAGCAGTTTCATGCTATCGGTCAAGCACGACACCTACTGGCGCCTGCGCAGTACAGCAGCGCTTGTTCTCACACGTGAGCAAGCCACGGAGGTGCACAGGGTCCCGGCAAGTCAAGGAGGATCGGGGAAGCATCTGGAGTTACCCACCACTTCGGGAAGTATTGGCTTATACCTGATTTTATGCTTACAGGTTGACTTTAGCATATAAATCTGCAGGCAGTAGGATGAGTGAGCATTTCCGTTTCCTGAAAGTTTCCTTTAACTTTGGGTGGTTCTCTGAATTTTCACTGAAACCAGGGCTGGCGCTGCCATAGAGGCAAAGGGGCTGATTGCCCCAGGGCCCCCAACCTCCGCAGGGGCTTCACTCCGCCGACCCTGCCAAACACTGCTCCTGTTGCTCGCACTGCAGCAGGCTGGGGCTTCTCAGAGTCTGTCTGGGCAGCAGGCTGGGACTTCTCAGAGGCTGTCTGGGCAGCAGGCTGGGACTTATCAGAGGCTGTCTGGGCAGCAGGCTGGGACTTATCAGAGGCTGTCTGGGCAGCAGGCTGGGACTTCTCAGAGTCTGGCTGGGCAGCAGGCTGGGACTTCTCAGAGTCTGGCTGGGCAGCAGGCTGGGTCTTCTCAGAGTCTGGCTGGGCAGCAGGCTGGGTCTTCTCAGAGTCTTGCTGGGCAGCAGGCTGGGGCTTCTCAGAGTCTGGCTGGGCAGCAGGCTGGGACTTCTCAGACGCTGTCTGGGCAGCAGGCTGGGTCTTCTCAGAGTCTGGCTGGGCAGCAGGCTGGGTCTTCTCAGAGTCTTGCTGGGCAGCAGGCTGGGGCTTCTCAGAGTCTGGCTGGGCAGCAGGCTGGGACTTCTCAGAGTCTGGCTGGGCAGCAGGCAGGGACTTCTCAGAGGCTGGCTGGGCAGCAGGCAGGGGCTTCTCAGAGTCTGGCTGGGCAGCAGGCTGGGACTTCTCAGAGTCTGGCTGGGCAGCAGGCTGGGGCTTCTCAGAGTCTGGCTGGGCAGCAGGCAGGGACTTCTCAGAGTCTGGTTGAGCAGCAGGCTGGGACTTCTCAGAGTCTGGCTGGGCAGCAGGCTGGGACTTCTCAGAGTCTGGCTGGGCAGCAGGCTGGGACTTCTCAGAGTCTGGCTGGGCAGCAGGCTGGGACTTCTCAGAGTCTGGTTGAGCAGCAGGCTGGGACTTCTCAGAGTCTGGCTGGGCAGCAGGCTGGGACTTCTCAGAGTCTGGCTGGGCAGCAGGCTGGGACTTCTCAGAGTCTGGCTGGGCAGCAGGCAGGGACTTCTCAGAGGCTGGCTGGGCAGCAGGCAGGGGCTTCTCAGAGTCTGGCTGGGCAGCAGGCTGGGACTTCTCAGAGTCTGGCTGGGCAGCAGGCTGGGGCTTCTCAGAGTCTGGCTGGGCAGCAGGCAGGGACTTCTCAGAGTCTGGTTGAGCAGCAGGCTGGGACTTCTCAGAGTCTGGCTGGGCAGCAGGCTGGGACTTCTCAGAGTCTGGCTGGGCAGCAGGCTGGGACTTCTCAGAGTCTGGCTGGGCAGCAGGCTGGGACTTCTCAGAGTCTGGTTGAGCAGCAGGCTGGGACTTCTCAGAGTCTGGCTGGGCAACAGGCTGGGACTTCTCAGAGTCTGGCTGGGCAACAGGCTGGGACTTCTCAGAGTCTGGCTGGGCAACAGGCTGGGACTTCTCAGAGTCTGGCTGGGCAGCAGGCAGGGACTTCTCAGAGTCTGGCTGGGCAGCAGGCTGGGACTTCTCAGAGTCTGGCTGGGCAGCATGCAGGGACTTCTCAGAGTTTGGTTTGGCAGCAAGCTGGGACTTCTCAGAGGCTGTCTGGGCAGCAGGCTGGGACTTCTCAGAGGCTGTCTGGGCAGCAGGCTGGGACTTCTCAGAGGCTGTCTGGGCAGCAGGCTGGGACTTCTCAGAGTCTGGCTGGGCAGCAGGCTGGGACTTCTCAGAGGCTGTCTGGGCAGCAGGCTGGGACTTCTCAGAGGCTGTCTGGGCAGCAGGCTGGGACTTCTCAGAGTCTGGCTGGGCAGCAGGCTGGGACTTCTCAGACGCTGTCTGGGCAGCAGGCTGGGACTTCTCAGAGTCTGGCTGGGCAGCAGGCTGGGACTTCTCAGAGTCTGGCTGGGCAGCAGGCTGGGACTTCTTAGAGTCTGGCTGGGCAGCATGCAGGGACTTCTCAGAGTTTGGTTTGGCAGCAGGCTGGGGCTTCTCAGAGTCTGGCTGGGCAGCAGGCTGGGGCTTCTCAGAGTCTGGTTGAGCAGCAGGCCGGGACTTCTCAGAGTCTGGCTGTGCAGCAGGCTGGGGCTTCTCAGAGTCTGGCTGGGTAGCAGGCTGGGACTTCTCAGAGTCTGGCTGGGCAGCAGGCTGGGGCTTCTCAGAGTCTGGTTGGGCAGCAGGCAGGGACTTCTCAGAGTCTGGCTGTGCAGCATGCAGGGGCTTCTCAGAGTTTGGTTTGGCAGCAGGCTGGGACTTCTCAGAGTCTGGCTGGGCAGCAGGCTGGGGCTTCTCATAGTCTGGCTGGGCAGCAGGCTGGGGCTTCTCAGAGTCTGGCTGGGCAGCAGGCTGGGACTTCTCAGAGTCTGGCTGGGCAGCAGGCAGGAACTTCTCAGAGTCTGGCTGGGAAGCAGGCAGGGACTTCGCAGAGTCTGGCTGGGCAGCAGGCTGGGACTTCTCAGAGTCTGGCTGGGCAGCAGGCTGGGACTTCTCAGAGTCTGGCTGGGCAGCAGGCTGGGACTTCTCACAGTCTGGCTGGGCTGCAGGCTGGGACTTCTCACAGTCTGGCTGGGCAGCAGGCTGGGGCTTCTCACAGTCTGGCTGGGCAGCAGGCTGGGACTTCTCAGAGGCTGTCTGGGCAGCAGGCTGGGACTTCTCAGAGTCTGGCTGGGCAGCAGGCTGGGACTTCTCAGAGTCTGGCTGGGCAGCAGGCTGGGACTTCTCACAGTCTGGCTGGGCAGCAGGCTGGGACTTCTCACAGTCTGGCTGGGCAGCAGGCTGGGGCTTCTCAGAGTCTGGCTGGGCAGCAGGCTGGGACTTCTCAGAGTCTGGTTGGGCAGCAGGCTGGTTCTTATCAGAGTCTGGTTGGGCAGCAGGCTGGTTCTTATCAGAGTCTGGTTGGGCAGCAGGCTGTGTACCGGTAAAATGATAGCATTCACATCTGAACAACATAGTAGGGATGGGCGGAGTGTTCAATCAATCCAGGCTCCTATGAAATATAAATGCTCTGACAGTCCTGCAGGACTGGAGCCAATCACTTTGGTGGGAGATTTCCCACGTTAGGTTTCACCAGTTAGTGAAATATCTTGGATAGACGGAGACTCTTTCTAAGCCTGCCAATGTCCTGGTCGTGTGATTTCTGACAGATCTCTTGTGGACACGGGCGAGGGTAGCAGATGCCCCGCGTAGCTCTTCTGCGAGGAGACTGGCTAGCGCCTGCGATTCCCGGCCCAGCATCAGCGTGATGAGAGTTTGCAGCCCGGATCCTCAGCTACCCGGAGGAAGTGATGCCGGCGGTGTCTCCTGGCAGATGGTACCGGAGCTGATGATTTCACTCCGAATATTTGACATGTCGCAGGAATAGCAGGTGGAGAGAATGTGACACTCGGCGCAGGGAAGCCGACTGTCACCGCTACCGGCAGCAGGTGCCGCGATGTGTCACCACTGGGTGGCCGACCCCAGGGCGAGGGTGCCGAAACATCTGCTAATCGTCAACACGTAGAGCAATGTGAGGAAGGTCCCTCAGTCTTACATCACACAATGCTGAGAGAACAGCAAGACACATACTGGAGACATCACCTGCAGCAATCACATTTCATCTGTTAGGTCTGGTTCACACTTGGCACTTTTGAAGCGCTTTGCTGATCGCCGGCGATCAGCAACGCGCTGCCACTAATGTATACCTATGGATACATTCTCACTGCAACAATCACAAAAGTGCTGCATGCAACGCTTTGGGGACGATTGCGCTGTCATTCTCGTTCTATTGCACGGGAATCACAAGTGAAAATTGCAGCAAATTACAAGATTTTGCCTGCAATTCGAGGATGTGAACGCGATTGCGGTTTAGCCGCCAATCTGAACTAGCCCATACAGCAAGTGTACTGTACTTGTAACTAAAGGTGCATACACAAACACACACTTAACCTCCCCGGCGTTCTATTGAGATCGCCAGGGAGGCTGCGGGAGGGTTTTTTTTTAATTAAAAAAAAACTATTTCATGCAGCCAACTGAAAGTTGGCTGCATGAAAGCCCACTAGAGGGCGCTCCGGAGGCGTTCTTCCGATCGCCTCCGGCGCCCATAATAAACAAGGAAGGCCGCAATGAGCGGCCTTCCTTGTTTTGCTTAGATCGTCGCCATGGCGACGAGCGGAGTGACGTCATGGACGTCAGCCGACGCCCTGACGTCAGCCGCCTCCGATCCAGCCCTTAGCGCTGGCCGGAACTTTTTGTTCCGGCTGCGCAGGGCTCAGGCGGCTAGGGGGGCCCTCTTTCGCCGCTGCTCGCGGCGAATCGCCGCAGAGCGGCGGCGATCAGGCAGCACACGCGGCTGGCAAAGTGCCGGCTGCGTGTGCTGCACTTTATTTGATAAAAATCGGCCCAGCAGGGCCTGAGCGGCAGCCTCCGGCGGTGATGGACGAGCTGAGCTCGTCCATACCGCTCAGGAGGTTAAAGGACCACTGTAGTGAGAAGAATATGGAGGCTGCCATATTTATTTCTTTTTAAACTATACCAGTTACCTGGCAGCCCTGCAAATCTATTTGGCTGCAGTAGTGTCTGAATCACACACCTGGAACAAGCATGCAGATAATCTTGTCAGATCAGACAATAACGTAAGAAACACCTGATCTGCTGCATGCTTGTTCAGGGTCTATGGCTAAATGTATTAGAGGCAGATCAGAAGTGTTGCCAGGCAACTAATATTGCTTAAAAGGAAATAAATATGGCAGCCTCCATATTCCTCTTGCTTCAGCTGTCCTTTAAAGTAAACCTGAATTCTTATTTTGTTTCCTATTTTAATGTTAAATCCTACGTGCAGTGTACTCACAAGGTGGTCCGCAGTATTTTTTATGTTTTTCGAGTCCCCCCTGACCCCCTGCACCCCCTCTTTACTGGTCTACCCACTCAGTCAGAGAATCACAAAACAGGAAGAGGCAGAGCTGTTCTCCCTTGCTCTCCCTCTTGGACGTCAAGCGCGCCCAATCTCCGCCCCTCTCCGCCCCTTCATAATATCTCCGCCCATCCTGTGCGCGCTCCTGAGGCTGTGAGATTGCAGCATCACAGCACTCAGTGATACAGCGCCTGCACATGCGACCAGCCCACCCAAGTTCTGTGCACTGTTCTATCCTCGGAGCAGGGGGGTGCACTGGAGCGTGCACCGTGTGTGTGAATGTGCACATGCGTAAGCCGACTGGAGCCGCGACCCGGTAATATTTACAGGGGCGGCCATTTTAAACAGGAAAAAACTGATATTTCAGAGAGGGAAATACCGGCGATCGAGAGGCGGCAGAGTGGCGCTAAGCAGGCGATTATGGTGGGTTTAATTAGAGCTACCCAGCTATGCATTTTTTTTTTATTGATTCAGGCCTCAGGTTTAGCGTAGTATGGATCCAGAGGCGCCAAAAGAATAAAAGTATCTAAAAAGTTTAAAACATGAGGAGACAGCGGTGGACTTACCTCTTCCAAGCAGACACACAAATTGCCAATTTGTTTGTCATATACAACAGGTTTATTTACATACTCCAGGGGACAATACAACGCGTTTCGCAGATTTGATCCCGCTTCATCAGGCAATAACAATGGAGCAATAGCATATGTGGTCAGTGGAAGAGCCAGGCGTCGCTGTCTAGGCTTCAGATTTGCTTTAAGCCTGGTACACACATACAATTTTGACTGACCAATGACAGTACAATTTTACCACGTCCATGTAGCATGAGGGCCAACAGATTGTGAATACCGTAGTATTCAGAATTGTGCAGAGAAGCTCTTATAGTAAATGAAAATGGTAAAATTGGCCAGTCATTGCCCAATCAAAATTAGATGTGTGTACCAGGCTTTACTGATCCAGCCCCTGATGAGTCACGCCCCGTGATGAAATGTGTAGGGTGGAGCTTGGATGCACGAAACAGGAACCGAGCTGCGTCTCCTTCCAGCTGGCGGACACGCTGTGACAGTGGATTGGAGTAAGATGCGATATGTATTTACACAAGTAGTTACGTAGCTACGTAGCTGTGTAGCAGGGCTTTTAAACTTTGAATAAATTGTATTACGCTATGTCAAGGTTTTCATATCAGTGTTATTGAAGGCAATGGCTGCCAGTGAAGGCTGTTGAGAAGGCAGATCATCTGAAGGGGGTGCTGGACACTATCCCTATCTCTGGCTGGGCACGCTACTTTCCCTAGAGACGTGTGGTGTTGCACTAAGGGTGTGTTTGTGTATATACGTTACACCCTATGTATGTGCATCTCTCTCTATTATTCTCTTTCATGTTGCCTATAGATATATATGAGGAGTTAAAGCGCAGCAGCATATAAGATACAAACTTTGAATCCTGCCATACACAAGTGGTTACTGCCTGCAGCTCACAACCACAAGGACTACCAAGTACTTTTCTACTAATATTGAGCGCAGCGATATTGACCCTTTTATCTCTTTCCTGCTCTCAGAAGCCATTTTCTGCTAGGAAAGTGTTTTATAGTTGGAATTTCTTATCAGTGAGGGTCACACTGTAGTCTGACCCAGTCCTGACTCATGCTAGGTACACACCATACAATTTTCTGGCAGATTTACCTGCCAGATCGATTATTTCCAACATGTCCAATCTGAATTTCGATTGTTTTTTAGAGTTACTGATTGTTTTTAATCGTTTTTTTATCTTTTTTTTTATCGATTTTCATAAAACTGACAGAAAAGCAATAAAAAAAAAAAAAATCGGAAAAAAAAGATTAAAACAAAGAAAATAGAAAAATTGATTGAAATTTAGATCGGACATGTTGGAAATAATTGATCTGGCAGGTAAATCTGCCAGAAAAGTGTAAGGTGTGTACCTATGGTAGCATTATTAGCCAGGAACTGACACTTACATATCTGATGTTTAACTCTTTCAGGCAGAGAAAGAAAAAAAGACACACAGCATAGCTATTTGTGTGCTAGGCACTGTACATACACATGTCTATCTCATCATGTCACCTCGGGTATCCTTTAAGGAACATGTATGGGGATCCGCACAATTGCGGCACTACTCTACGATTCTTCTTTACTGTGTCGTTTGCGTTAAGCAATGTCGCCCTATCCCGTAGACAATAGATGAGGCAGTTTGCTGCGGTGCTCTGGACTGTTCGAAGATCTTTATGTTTTGGCTTATTTCACGGTAAAGACAAGAAAAAAAGAACGATACAGAAGTTGGAAATATTAAGACAGGACGGCAGCGTAATCCTACAGGGAGACATTATGACAGATCAGGAGGTAATAGACACGGCTCCCCCGCTTACCGCGTTGTTTGTGGCAAGCCACGAGGGTTGCAACTCCTGCTCCCCGACTCCAATTAAGCATTGTTATTCCGCCGCGCACAAAGATGTCGCCAGCAGGCAGGACTTTAAGGTGCAGCGTCAAAACAAAACACAGCATCACACAAGTCATTTGATGCATAATTGATTGACTTTGTGTGCGCCAGGACGCCCGCCGCGCGCCAAGAAACCTTGATACCCTCAGTAATAAGCATTCGCCAAGCGAGGCGCCACGATCTGACCGCAGGATCTGCAGGCGAGGTGAAAGCGCGACTGTAAAACAAAACAAAACACAAAAAGAGCATGATAATAATAATAAAAAAAACAAAAAAATAATGAAAGCACAAAACATTTTTTAATGAGCGTCAAGAAGAGTCGAAGAGACGAAAACGAGAAGAAAAGACGGAATTAAAAGATCAAGAAAGAAAAACAAGAAAACAAGAAACAGGAGTTTCCGAGGGGAAAAGGGGAAGTTGCTGACAGAGGAGCTTCTGCGGAGGGGAAGTTGTCGAGAGACGGTGGAAGCGGATTGCGTAATAGAGCGAGATTCAGACGCACAAAGAAGACGAGGGCTCCCCGTGTTCTCATCACTCAGAGCAGCCTCTCCAGATAACCGGTCGTGTTTTCGTTCAGAGTCAGAAAGTCTCCGCAGACAAAACTTTGGCCGGTTGATGGGGAGTCGGGGGCAGGTGGTCGGAGTTTGTGGACTGGTCAGTAGGACCTGAGATTCTCCTGGTCGGGAGTGATTGATCGATTGCAGGATCAGCCGCAATCTTACTGTGTATGGGCAGGTTAAAGGATGCAGTTAGATAATTTCCCAAATCCTACAGCCTGGTACACACTTTCAATTAGGATTGGCTAATCACTGACCAATTGTACCACCTCCATGTAGTATGAGGGTTTAGACAATCTGCTCATAGTATTCTATATCTGTTGACCCTCAAATTACATGGAGGTGGTAAAATTGTTCAGTGATCGACCAATCGTAATTGAATGGGTGTACCAAGGTTGCACACATTCAATTTTGATTGGCCAATCGCTGGCTAATTTTATCATCTCTCTGTAGTATGAGGACCAACAGATTTTGAATACTATGAGCAGATTGTGTAGGTAAGCTCTCATTACTACTCGAAAGTAGTACAATTGGCAATGGGATATGTGTATGCACCTTAAGCCTGGTACACACCTTCAATTTTAATTGGCCAGACTCTTATACTGCATGGGAGTGGGAAGATTGGTCAACGATTGGCCAATGAAAACTGAAATGTGTACTAAGCTTTAAATCATGATACACACATCCAATTTTAATTGGCCAATCATTAATTGGCCAATTTTGTCACTTGTACACACACACACACACACACACTAGATGTAGCACTGGCCGATGGCATCGTTTTTCCCTCTCACCCCCCTTCCCATGCACATCATCGTGTATCTCTCTGTTGGCCCTCCTACCTCCTGCATAGCAACATAGCACATTGCTGAGGCTGGCACTGACACCTGAGGGGCGGAGTTCCCCCCCCGCCCCTCGGGAGCGCCACGTGTACGAGGCTCAATGCTGATGTCACATGGGACAAAAGGGTAGGTATAGATTAGGCACACATAAAATAGTCCATGGGAACAGTCCCCAGAAACTCAGCCGGTGGCAAGCCTCGTCCAGATTGCTCAAACGGTCCCAAACCTATATTTTTCATGACAGGTTCAATTTAGGGACACATAAATGCAGGCACATCGCCTCTAGTTAGGACATTTAAATAAGTCATTTAAGGAAAGGGGAGGTGCTAAAGGGGGTGTGACCAGAAAAATAGCAAAAATCAGTAACCCTTCCCACACTCGCATGCAAGTGTTCAAACAAATGCATTCACAGATTCACTCATCCAGGCACCACTGTTATCCCTACAGCTAAGTTACAAGCCAGGGTTTTAGTTCACAGAAGAATGCATTCTTACGCTTAGTCACCTATACTGCGCAGAAGTACCCAGGTAAACATAGGTGTCCTAACTCTGGCCCTGTAACATGCATAGTGTAGACATGCAAACACATTCATTGCATCAAACCTATCAATGGATTAGGAGCACACATCCTGACGTCCTCTCCTGGGCCAGATAGCGCATCTTACCAATCGCACAAGGGAGCTAACGTTATGTGTCCATGTGCACCATGCACATACACCAGCATAAGCTGCGTGCATGCTGACAAACACATACAGGGGATGGAAGGGGTGCACTAGATTAAAACCCTAGCCACAGGGTCAGTAACAAGAAAAAGGTTCAGATTAGGTGCTGATGATTTCAGTGTTACGCAGTAGATCAGCAAAGCATTCAACAACACTTTACTGTATTGGTATTTGGTAGTGATGTGATATCTTTAATCTTACCCTCTATCTCTCCATATTATTGCCCGAGACTGTTCTATTTAAAGCGGACCTCAACTCAGAACTTCCTCTCTGCTCTCAAATATAAGCAACAGCATAATGACCTGTAAACAAAAAAAAAAGCATTTCTTTGTTACAGCTGATACAAATCTGCACTGTTTCTACTTCCTGCTTTCATGGAAGCAGCCATATTGTTAACGTCCTGCACTTTCAAATGAGCTTATCTGCCATGGCAGTCAGGTGACAAAGGGGAGAGATCAAATTACAACTTGTGATTAGACACAGATGAGGGGGAATTAGACAGGCTAAACTCACATCTTTATTTGTTTTCCTTCTGTCCTTTACAAGAGTTCAGGTCCACTTTAAAGGGAACCAGAGATGAAGCACCCTCGTGCATTTTACCATATATATCAGTGGGAACATTAGAGAAAACATCTACCCTGCTCTCTGTTTCATTCTTCACTGTTCAGCCTGCTTGTTATCAGCCCTGATAAAATCCCTGACTGAGCATTCAGTCTGGCTTTGCTCAGGAATCCTTATAGCCGAGTCTGTCTTCTCTGATATCTTTTCAAGCCCAAGCCTGCCCCCTTCTGGCTCTGCTATAATGACTCCGCTTTAGTGATTCCTGAGCAAAGCCAGACTGAATGTTCAGTCGGGATTTTCTCAGGGCTGATAACAAGCAGGCTGTGCAGTGCAGAATGAAGCAGAGAGCAGGGTAGGTGTTTTCTCTAATGTCCCCACTGATATATATGGTAAAATACATGAGGGTGCTTCGTCTCTGGTTCCCTTTAAAGTGTTATACTGTCTATTGTTTGCCGTCCGGATCTGCACTGTGGTGTGATTCATGCACCGGAATCCTTGGCCCTGCATGACACAGCTCAGCGATCTGGCCGTGTGCTCACATTACTTCAAGTGCCAGGCATGTGTCCTGAAAGACTCACGGCCACTAGCGCAAACCGGCCCTTCCCCTAACTCTCCCTACTAAAGATAACCCTTCCTGATGTCTTCATATATCCATTTGCCATGTACTGATTGTTAGACGCAAACAAAAATTATCCTCAAAATATATGTCACTACAGGGCCTCTTTACTGCATTCTGCTATATGTTACTACAGAGCCTCTTTATTGCATTCTGCTATATGTCACTACAGGGCCTCTTTATTGCATTCTGCTATATGTCACTACAGGGCCTCTTTACTGCATTCTACTATATGTCACTAAAGGGCCTCTTTACTGCATTCTGCTATATGTCATTACAGGGCCTCTTTACTGCATTCTGCTGTATGTCACTACAGGGCCTCTTTACTGCATTCTGCTATATGTCACTACAGGGCCTCTTTACTGCATTCTGCTATATGTCACTACGGGGCCTCTTTACTGCATTCTACTATATGTCACTACAGGGACTCTTTACTGCATTCTACTATATGTCACTACAGTGCCTCTTTACTGCATTCTACTATATGTCACTACAGGGCCTCTTTACTGCATTCTGCTATATGTCACTACAGAGCCTGTTTACTGCATTCTGCTATATCTCACTACAGGGCCTCTTTACTGCATTCTGCTATATGTCACTACAGGGCCTCTTTCCTGCATTCTACTATATGTCACTAAAGGGCCTCTTTACTGCATTCTGCTATATGTCACTACAGGGCCTCTTTCCTGCATTCTACTATATGTCACTAAAGGGCCTCTTTACTGCATTCTGCTATATGTCATTACAGGGCCTCTTTACTGCATTCTGCTGTATGTCACTACAGGGCCTCTTTACTGCATTCTGCTATATGTCACTACAGGGCCTCTTTACTGCATTCTGCTATATGTCACTACGGGGCCTCTTTACTGCATTCTACTATATGTCACTACAGGGACTCTTTACTGCATTCTACTATATGTCACTACAGTGCCTCTTTACTGCATTCTGCTATATGTCACTACAGGGCCTCTTTACTGCATTCTGCTATATGTCACTACAGGACCTCTTTACTGCATTCTGCTATATGTCACTACAGGACCTCTTTACTGCATTCTGCTATATGTCACTACAGGGCCTCTTTACTGCATTCTGCTATATGTCACTACAGGGCCTCTTTACTGCTTTCTGCTATATGTCACTACAGGGCCTCTTTACTGCATTCTGCTATATGTCACTACAGGGCCTCTTTACTGCATTCTGCTATATGTCACTACAGGGCCTCTTTACTGCATTCTGCTATATGTCACTACAGGGCCTCTTTATTGCATTCTGCTATATGTTACTACAGGGCCTCTTTACTGCATTCTACTATATGTCACTACAGGGCCTCTTTACTGCATTCTGCTATATGTCACTACAGGGCCTCTTTACTGCATTCTGCTATATGTCACTACAGGGCCTATTTACTGCATTCTGCTATATGTCACTACAGGGCCTCTTTACTGCATTCTGCTATATGTCACTACAGGGCCTCTTTACTGCATTCTGCTATATGTCACTACAGGGCCTCTTTACTGCATTCTGCTATATGTCACTACAGGGCCTCTTTACTGCATTCTGCTATATGTCACTACAGGGCCTCTTTACTGCATTCTGCTATATGTCACTACAGGGCCTCTTTACTGCATTCTGCTAAATGTCACTACAGGGCCTCTCTACTGCATTCTGTTATATGTCACTACAGGGCCTCTTTACTGCATTCTGCTATATGTCACTACGGGGCCTCTTTACTGCATTCTACTATATGTCACTACAGGGACTCTTTACTGCATTCTACTATATGTCACTACAGTGCCTCTTTACTGCATTCTGCTATATGTCACTACAGGGCCTCTTTACTGCATTCTGCTATATGTCACTACAGGACCTCTTTACTGCATTCTGCTATATGTCACTACAGGACCTCTTTACTGCATTCTGCTATATGTCACTACAGGGCCTCTTTACTGCATTCTGCTATATGTCACTACAGGGCCTCTTTACTGCTTTCTGCTATATGTCACTACAGGGCCTCTTTACTGCATTCTGCTATATGTCACTACAGGGCCTCTTTACTGCATTCTGCTATATGTCACTACAGGGCCTCTTTACTGCATTCTGCTATATGTCACTACAGGGCCTCTTTATTGCATTCTGCTATATGTTACTACAGGGCCTCTTTACTGCATTCTACTATATGTCACTACAGGGCCTCTTTACTGCATTCTGCTATATGTCACTACAGGGCCTCTTTACTGCATTCTGCTATATGTCACTACAGGGCCTATTTACTGCATTCTGCTATATGTCACTACAGGGCCTCTTTACTGCATTCTGCTATATGTCACTACAGGGCCTCTTTACTGCATTCTGCTATATGTCACTACAGGGCCTCTTTACTGCATTCTGCTATATGTCACTACAGGGCCTCTTTACTGCATTCTGCTATATGTCACTACAGGGCCTCTTTACTGCATTCTGCTATATGTCACTACAGGGCCTCTTTACTGCATTCTGCTATATGTCACTACAGGGCCTCTTTATTGCATTCTGCTATATGTTACTACAGGGCCTCTTTACTGCATTCTACTATATGTCACTACAGGGCCTCTTTACTGCATTCTGCTATATGTCACTACAGGGCCTCTTTACTGCATTCTGCTATATGTCACTACAGGGCCTATTTACTGCATTCTGCTATATGTCACTACAGGGCCTCGTTAATGCATTCTGCTATATGTCACTACGGGGCCTCTTTACTGCATTCTACTATATGTCACTACAGGGCCTCTTTACTGCATTCTGCTATAGGTCACTACAGGGCCCCTTTACTGCATTCTGCTATAGGTCACTACAGGGCCCCTTTACTGCATTCTGCTATATGTCACTGCAGGGCCTCTTTACTGCATTCTGCTATAGGTCACTACAGGGCCTCTTTACTGCATTCTGCCATATGTCACTACAGGGCCTCTTTACTGCATTCTGCTATATGTCACTACAGGGCCTCTTTACTGCATTCTCCTATATGTCACTACAGGGCCTCTTTACTGCATTCTGCTATATGTCACTACAGGGCCTCGTTAATGCATTCTGCTATATGTCTCTACAGGGCCTCTTTACTGCACTCTGCTATATGTCACTACAGGACCTCTTTACTGCATTCTCCTATATGTCACTACAGGGCCTCTTTACTGCATTCTCCTATATGTCACTACAGGGCCTCTTTACTGCATTCTGCTATATGTCACTACAGGGCCTCTTTACTGCATTCTGCTATATGTCACTACAGGGCCTCCTTACTGCATTCTACTATATGTCACTACAGGGCCTCTTTACTGCATTCTGCTATATGTCACTACAGGGCCTCTTTACTGCATTCAGCTATATGTCACTACAGGGCCTCTTTACTGCATTCTGCTATATGTCACTACAGGGCCTCTTTACTGCATTCTGCTATATGTCACTACAGGGCCTCTTTACTGCATTCTGCTATATGTCACTACAGGGCCTCTTTACTGCATTCTGCTATATGTCACTACAGGGCCTCTTTACTGCATTCTGCTATATGTCACTACAGGGCCTCTTTACTGCATTCTGCTATATGTCACTACAGGACCTCTTTAATGCATTCTGCTATATGTCACTACAGGGCCTCTTTACTGCACTCTGCTATATGTCACTACAGGACCTCTTTACTGCATTCTCCTATATGTCACTACAGGACCTCTTTACTGCATTCTGCTATATGTCACTACATGGCCTCTTTACTGCATTCTGCTATATGTCACTACATGGCCTCTGGCTCTTTATTTGAATTTGGTCCGAGATTGTGCTACTACCAGTGGTGATGGTATCACGTTTATTCAGAGCCACCTGCTTATCAGGTAGCAGGTATCGGGATAGGACGACAGGTCAGCGCGGAGCTCGTGGTAGCTCTGTGGTAGCAGGCGTTCTTGTAGATGTGAATTTGTGAAGATTCCCACACTCTGCGTTGTGTGCGACCTCTGCACAAGTGTGGACACCGCGAGCCACCATACCACCACTTCCCCAGACAACGTGGAGACACTATTGTGTAACATCTCTCTGTCACAAATAATAACTGCAGACAGACAGGAATGGTGCTGAGACTGCAGGAACCCATAGCAACCAGTATAAAAAACATCACCAATGTCTAGTAACTTATAGCAACCAGGAAAGGTAACATCACCAAAGTCTAGTAACCCATAGCAACCAAGACAGATAACATCACCAACTTGCCTGCAGTAACCCATTGCAACCAGGATAAACAACAGCACCAATGTGCAGTAGTCCATAGAAACCAGGAAAGATAATATCACCGAAGTGCAGTAGCCCACGGCATCCAGGAAAGATAACACCACCAAAGCAACTGCAGTAACCCATAGGAACCAGAAAAGATAGCATTACCAAAGTGACTGCAGTAACCCATAGCAACCAGGAAAGATGACATTACCAAAGCAACTGCAGTAACCCAAAGCAACATGGAAAGGTAGCATTACCAAAATATCTACAGTAACCCATAGCAACGAGAAAAGGTAATGTCATCAAAGTATTTGCAGTTACCCATAACAACTATGAGAGCTAACGTTCTCAGAGTAGCTGCACATTCAGGGTAATTTCTAATCTATCAGTCAATAAATAGTGCCATAAATGCAGCTACAAACTAGGCTGGGACCACCCTTGTCAAAACCACGCACTTTTTCATTGGGATGGTTCATAGCTAAATGCGACTCTTGCATGTAGGGAAAAAAACATATTATTATTATTATTATTTATATAGCGCCGACATCTTCCGCAGTGCTGTACAGAGTATATAGTCATGTCACTGACTGCCCTCAGAGGAGATCACACTCTAATCCTACCATAGTCATAGTCTAATGTCCTACCATATTATTATTATGTATTTATATAGCACTGACATCTTCTGCAGCACATTACAGAGTACATAGTTATGTCACTGACTGTCCTCAGAGGAGCTCACAGTCTAATCCTACCATAGTCATAGTCTAATGTCCTACCATATTATTATTATGTATTTATATAGCACTGACATCTTCTGCAGCACATTACAGAGTACATAGTCATGTCACTGACTGTCCTCAGAGGAGCTCGCAATCTAATCCTACCATAGTCATAGTCTAATGTCCTACCATATTATTATTATGTATTTATATAGCACTGACATCTTCTGCAGCACATTACAGAGTACATAGTCATGTCACTGACTGTCCTCAGAGGGGCTCACAATCTAATCCTACCATAGTCATAGTCTAATGTCCTACCATATTATTATTATGTATTTATATAGCACTGACATCTCCTGCAGCACATTACAGAGCACATAGTCATGTCAATGACTGTCCTCAGAGGAGCTCACACTCTAATCCTACCATAGTCATAGTCTAATGTCCTACCATATTATTATTATGTATTTATATAGCACTGACATCTCCTGCAGCACATTACAGAGCACATAGTCATGTCAATGACTGTCCTCAGAGGAGCTCACACTCTAATCCTACCATAGTCATAGTCTAATGTCCTACCATATTATTATTATGTATTTATATAGCACTGACATCTTCTGCAGCACATTACAGAGTACATAGTCATGTCACTGACTGTCCTCAGAGGAGATCACACTCTAATCCTACCATAGTCATAGTCTAATGTCCTACCATATTATTATCATGTATTTATATAGCACTGACATCTCCTGCAGCACATTACAGAGCACATAGTCATGTCACTGACTGTCCTCAGAGGAGCTCACACTCTAATCCTACCATAGTCATAGTCTAATGTCCTACCATATTATTATTATGTATTTATATAGCTCTGACATCTTCTGCAGCACATAACAGAGTACATAGTCGTGTCACTGACTGCCCTCAGAGGAGATCACAATGTAATCCTACCATAGTCATAGTCTAATGTCCTACCATATTATTATTATGTATTTATATAGCACTAACATTGTAAGGCCTGGCAACCTATCCACCCACGAATCAGCCTCAATGTCCCAATCTACCTCCGCCGTCTTCGCCTTGTGTGGCGCGTCCCCGCTTGAACGGGAGGTGAGAGACAACACCTACCCGACTTCGGTTACACCCAGGCCTTTAGGGCGCAAGATATTGAGGCTGAATGCAGGGTGGGTATAGATAGATCACCAACACCAAACAAGAAACAAAAGCAGAGTCCAATAACAGTCCGGGGTCATACACAGGTATCCGAGATTCGCAGTACAGAAGGAGCAGGCAAGAGAGTAGTCGAGAGTTTCCGGGGTCAGTTCAGGCAGCGAGCAAGGAAGGTCCAAAATCAGGCAGAGGTCAAAAAGCCAAGTAATCCAACAAAGAATAGTTTTCCAACCAGGATACACGCACCCAGCAGCTAGACTAGCTAACGCTATCACGGGCAATGACAGGAAGCACTCAGCAGACTTATATACTACATGCAACCAATCAGTGGCCGGCCACATGCATACAGCAGCCAATCACACGCAGGCATAAATCAGCTGACAGTGAGATCAGCTGAAACAGATGACCACAACAGGTCAGCTGACCCACCCAATGCTGACCAGCAAAGCTTTCTGAGTGTATTAACCATAGCACAGTGGTCAAGCTCACCACCTCTGATGTGGGAGACCAGGGTTCAATCCTAGGCACGGTCACAAACTATAATTTTATATTATTAAAATAAACCCCTGCTAAGTGTTAGCTGACTCTACCTCAATCGTCGCCTCAGACCATACTGCGGCCGAGAGGAGCGGATCCTTACAGTACCCCTCCCCTGAGGAGTGGTCTCCGAACACTCCAACCTTGGTTTATCTGGAAATTTCAAATGAAATTGATGGATTAATTCTTTAGCATGTACCTGACGTGCTGGGACCCAACATCTTTCTTCTGGGCCATAGCCCTTCCAGTCAACAAGGTATTGTAAAGAATTACGTACTTTACGAGAATCCAGAATTTTTTCAATTTCGTATTCTGGTTCTCCATCAACAATGACCGGAGGTGGTGGAGAGTCAGATATCATGGTATTAACTGCCGGTTTCAGCAGAGAAACATGAAATGAATTGACTCCCCGCATGGATTGAGGCAATGAAATCCTGTAGGTGACGTTATTGATTTTTTCTGTTACAGGGTAAGGACCTATATATCTGGGACCCAGTTTGGAAGAAGGCTGCCGTAAAGAAAGGTTACGGGTGGAGACCCAGACTAAATCACCAGGTGAAAAGGAAAATTCCTGAGAACGATGTTTATCAGCAAATTTTTTCTGCTGTTTGACTGCCACCTCTAAATTTCTTTTAACCTGGTCCCATAACGAAACCATATGTGACAGCCAATCCTCCAACACTGGAAACCCAGAAGACGTACCTGATAGGGAAGCAAACTTAGGATTTAAACCTGTGACAATCTGAAATGGGGACATTTTAGTAGAGGTACTGGCAAGGTTGTTAAAAGCAAATTCTGCATACGGTAGAACTTCAAACCATTGGTCCTGACAATCAGATACAAAACACCGGAGATATTGCTCCAAAGACTGGTTTGTTCTCTCAGTTTGTCCATTAGTCTCAGGATGAAATCCAGAGGAAAATGACAATGATATACCAATACGAGTACAAAATGCTCGCCAAAACTGCGAGACGAATTGTACTCCTCTGTCAGAGACAATGTTTTCAGGGATACCATGCAGACGGAAAACATGGACAATAAACAATTCTGCCCATTCTTTTGCAGAGGGTAACTTACTCAAGGGAACAAAGTGAGCCATTTTACTAAATCTGTCAACCACTACCCATATGACAGTATTCCCCTGAGAGCAAGGTAAATCTACAATAAAATCCATCGACACATGAGTCCAAGGCCTATCAGGGATGGGAAGTGGTTGCAGATTACCTCTGGGTGCAAGATGAGAAGTCTTATTTCGAGCACAGACTGGACATGCCTTAACAAAGGCCTTACAATCCACCCTGAGCGATGGCCACCAGACATGACGAGACAATAAATCTACAGTCTTTTTTTCACCAGGATGACCCGCTAATTTGGAATCATGAAATTGCTGTAAAACCTGTAACCGAAGAGTTAATGGAACAAATAACAGACCTGGTGGTTTCTCGGCAGGTGCATCATTCTGACAGGAAGACAGTAACACTGAAAGATCAGGTGATAACTGAGAGGTGGACAGCGCATTGATAATACAATGTTTGGGAACAATGGATTCTGAACTTACAGGTTGATTAGTTTCAGGTTCAAAACAACGTGATAATGCATCTGCCTTAATGTTTTTGGACCCAGGCTTATAAGTAATTGTAAAGTTGAAACGGGCAAAGAACAATGCCCACCGGGCCTGTCTAGGATTGAGTCTCTTGGCACTTTCAATATATTCTAGGTTCTTGTGGTCAGTAAACACAGTGACTGGATGCAAAGCTCCCTCCAACCAATGTCTCCACTCCTCGAATGCCATCTTAACTGCCAACAGCTCTCTATTCCCTATGTCGTAATTTCTTTCAGCAGAAGAAAACTTGCGAGAGAAGAAGGCACTGTAAGGCTTGGTGGTGTATTCTCCACAGTCAGCATGCAACGCATGAGCTGACGTGGAGGAGGTACACACACTAGCACAAAGAAACAGGCTATCCCTAGTATAGTGGAGGGGAGGACTGACTCCAATAGGAGATTGTGGCGCACAGAGCCGGTGCAGATCTGACAGCCACAAACAATGCTTTCGTTATAACGTCTCAGCGCAAAGTAGCGCTGAGCGCATAAACCAGAACTGAGGAGATCAGGACAGGTAGACAGAATGAACGCTTGCTAGCTAGCGGCTACTTAGCGACAGCAAGCGTCCAAAACCAGACAGACTGGAATGAGGCAGCCAATGCGCTGCGGCGATGGCGTGCCTCACAAAGACAGGACAGGATAGACAGGAAATAGCAGGATCGAGATAGATGAACGTAACACAGATAAATATACAATAAGTATGTTTTCCTAGCGTATTACAATTACAGCTATCAATGAAACTATTTGTAACGTCTGACTAACATATGTATATATCGGCAATGAACCGATATATGACATAAGCAGGAACGCTGACTAGGACTGGAGTAATACAGGGAACAGGACTCAGAAGGATTCGCTATCTCTTCGCAGAGATGAACGCAATCCACAAACGGTAACAGGACAGGATTCAGAAGGATTCGTTATCTCCTCGCAGAGATGAACGCAATCCACAAACAGAACCAGGAGCAGGGTAACTACCTCAGCACGGGTGGTCACGGTACGCGCAACCTACCAAAACGTGCTGGAAAGCTGACTAACTGCACACAGGATATAAACAGTTCGTGTACGTATACATCAGCGACACTGATGTATCAACGTAACACAAATACAAGGAAAATAATAAACGTGCTGGTATGCATATATATTGGCAATGAACCAATATATGATGCAAAGACCAGCAAAGTATCTTTATAACAAGAAACACGATCGGGGGCTAAAGCGACAGCAAGGCAGGCTTAAGCTGAAGCTATGAAAACCCAAGGAAACCCTGCAGGAAGCAGATCTTTATACTGAGGTCATCCAATGGGAGCAGACATGCAGATTCCCACACAGGTGAATGATAATCAGTCACAAGCTGACAGCAGGGAAAGACAGACAAAGCTATGCAGCTTGCATGGAAATAGATCAGAACTGCCTGAGCTGCAGCACTACTACTTCTAGCAATAGCTGCTGCAGCAGCGATCATTACAGGCACAAGGGTGGAGACGTTCTGGAGAACCTGAGTATTGTGAAAGAACTGCTCCTACGCCAATTTCGGAAGCATCAACTTCAATGATAAAAGGTTTAAGGATATCTGGATGAGCCAGTACAGGGGCAGTACAAAAAGCCTTTTTCAATACCTCAAAGGCATGACAGGCCTGAGGGGGCCAATGAGTGGGATCAGCTTCTTTTTTAGTCAGGTCAGTCAAAGGAGCGACCAAAGTGGAAAAACCCTTAATAAACTTGCGATAAAAATTCGCAAAACCCAGGAAACGCGGGAGAGCCTTGAGCCCGGAAGGCTGGGGCCAATCTAGGACTGCGGACAATTTAACGGGGTCCATGGCAAGACCAGAATCTGAAAT
Organism: Hyperolius riggenbachi; assembly: GCF_040937935.1. Classification (NCBI taxonomy): domain Eukaryota; kingdom Metazoa; phylum Chordata; class Amphibia; order Anura; family Hyperoliidae; genus Hyperolius; species Hyperolius riggenbachi. The sequence continues at coordinate 442,558,719 of NC_090650.1, read as the reverse complement.
AATATATCCCAGGAACGAGATTTGATTGGTCTCAAAAACACACTTTTCCAATTTGGCGTAAAGAGAGTTCTCTCTCAATTTCTGCAGTACAGTCTTGACATGAAATCTATGTTCAGAAAGTGACGCAGAATAGATCAAAATATCATCTAAGTAAATGACCATAAACCGCCCCAAGAATTCTCTAAAGATGTCATTTACAAAGTCTTGGAAGACAGCTGGAGCATTACAAAGGCCAAATGGCATCACCAAATATTCATAATGCCCATCCTTTGTATTGAAAGCTGTCTTCCACTTATCACCTTGACGAATTCTGATCAAATTGTACGCTCCTCTTAAATCAAGTTTGGTAAAGATCCGAGCTCCTGTGACCTGGGCAAACAAATCGTCAATGAGAGGTAATGGGTATTTATTCTTAACAGTAATCTTATTCAGACCTCTATAATCAATGTAGGGCCGCAATCCGCCATCCTTCTTCTCCACGAAGAAAAACCCCGCTCCTGCGGGAGAAGTGGATGGACGAATGAAACCCTTACTGAGATTTTCCTTGATATACTCCCTCATAGCCCGATCTTCAGGACCAGAGAGATTGTAAAGACGTCCTCGAGGAGGCATAGTACCAGGAAGAAGATCAATAGGGCAATCGTAAGATCTATGGGGTGGGAGCTTGTCAGCAGCCTGAGGAGAAAATACGTCAACAAATTCTCTGTAACAAATAGGTAATGTATCAAAAGCTATCTCAACCCCATGCAAAGGAACAAGTTTCAAACAATGTTTATGGCAAAAGGAGGACCAGCTAGTAAGTTGCCCAGAAGTCCAATCGATCTGCGGATTGTGCTTCTGCAACCATGGCAACCCCAACACCATAGAACAGGTAGGCATTTTCAGTATATAAAATGACTGAGACTCAATATGCAATGCACCAACTTTAAACGAGATTTCCGGAGTGATTGCTATCGGACAATTCTCCTGTAGAGGAGAACCATCTATAGCAGTCACACAAATCCTGTCCTGTAATTCCAAGGCAGGAATGCCCAATTTCGTGGCCAGTGAACAATTAATGAAATTACCTGCAGCACCACAATCAAGAAATGCTTCACATGAATGACACTTGTCACCCCAAAAAATGCTTACAGGTAATAAAATGCGTTTTAATGCAAGAGGAAGTACCTGCTCGCCTAGGTGAGTTTCCTCGGACCCACCTAGGCGCTGGAGTTTTCCGGCCTCTTTTTTACAGGACAATCCTTGGCCATATGTCCCTTGCCTGCGCAATAAATACACAGACCCTCAGAACGTCTCCTTAATTTCTCAGTAGGAGTCAGTTTAGAGAAACCAAGTTGCATCGGTTCTTCAGGGGGCAAAGTGACTTGAGGGACAGAAGTGACGGTAGGAAAGAAAGTTCTCCCCTGGCGTCTCTGCCGGACTCTCCGGTCCACCCGAATGGCAAGGGTAATAGCATCCTCAAGCGTTTCAGGAACTGGATGACTGACCAATATGTCTTTTACAGTCTCCGACAGACCAAGCAGGAACTGATCAAGTAAGGCAGGATCATTCCAGTTGGTAGAGACTGACCACCTGCGGAATTCTGCAGCGTATTCCTCAGCAGGTCTGCGGCCTTGTCTCAAATCTCTTAACTTCTGAACGGCTGTAGTGGAGAGATCAGGATCTGAGTATAATACTGCCATGGCCTTAAAAAATTCATCAACAGAAGAAAGGGCCACATGTCCATGTGGAAGGCCAAAGGCCCAAGATTGGGGATCCCCTTGGAGCAGTGAAATGATAAGAGCCACACGTTGAGTTTCAGAACCTGAAGCAATTGGTCTGACACGAAAATACATTTGACAAGAGTTCATAAAGTTACTAAACTGACTCCTGGTACCTGAAAATTTCTCTGGAAGTGGTAGCTTTGGTTCCGCAGACGTCCCCGAGACCGAAGCGGGAAGAGACCCTGCGTTGTCCACAGGTTGAGCCGGCAGATTAGCTTGCTGGTTTTGTAGAGTATTAACCCGTTCTGTAAGCTGGTTAACGGCTCCAGTAAGTAGCAATATCTGGCGTTGGAGCTCCTCCATGATAATAATTGTAGGGGCCCGTGATAATGTAAGGCCTGGCAACCTATCCACCCACGAATCAGCCTCAATGTCCCAATCTACCTCCGCCGTCTTCGCCTTGTGTGGCGCGTCCCCGCTTGAACGGGAGGTGAGAGACAACACCTACCTGACTTCGGTTACACCCAGGCCTTTAGGGTGCAAGATATTGAGGCTGAATGCAGGGTGGGTATAGATAGATCACCAACACCAAACAAGAAACAAAAGCAGAGTCCAATAACAGTCCGGGGTCAAACACAGGTATCCGAGATTCGCAGTACAGAAGGAGCAGGCAAGAGAGTAGTCGAGAGTTTCCGGGGTCAGTTCAGGCAGCGAGCAAGGAAGGTCCAAAATCAGGCAGAGGTCAAAAAGCCAAGTAATCCAACAACGAATAGTTTTCCAACCAGGATACACACACCCAGCAGCTAGACTAGCTAACGCTATCACGGGCAATGACAGGAAGCACTCAGCAGACTTATATACTACATGCAACCAATCAGTGGCCGGCCACATGCATACAGCAGCCAATCACACGCAGGCATAAATCAGCTGACAGTGAGATCAGCTGAAACAGATGACCACAACAGGTCAGCTGACCCACCCAATGCTGACCAGCAAAGCTTTCTGAGTGTATTAACCATAGCACAGTGGTCAAGCTCACCACCTCTGATGTGGGAGACCAGGGTTCAATCCTAGGCATGGTCACAAACTATAATTTTATATTATTAAAATAAACCCCTGCTAAGTGTTAGCTGACTCTACCTCAATCGTCGCCTCAGACCATACTGCGGCCGAGAGGAGCGGATCCTTACAGACATCTTCTGCAGCACATTACAGAGCACATAGTCATGTCACTGACTGTCCTCAGAAGAGCTCACACTCTAATCCTACCATAGTCATAGTCTAATGTCCTACCATATTATTATTATGTATTTATATAGCTCTGACATCTTCTGCAGCACTTTACAGAGTACATAGTCATGTCACTGACTGTCCTCAGAGGAGCTTACACTCTAATCCTACCATAGTCATAGTCTAATGTCCTACCATATTATTATTATGTATTTATATAGCTCTGACATCTTCTGCAGCACTTTACAGAGTACATAGTCATGTCACTGACTGTCCTCAGAGGAGCTCACAATCTTATCCTACCATAGTCATAGTCTAATGTCCTACCATATTATTATTATGTATTTATATAGCACTGACATCTCCTGCAGCACATTACAGAGTACATAGTCATGTCACTGACTGTCCTCAGAGGAGCTCACAGTCTAATCCTACCATAGTCATAGTCTAATGTCCTACCATATTATTATGTATTTATATAGCACTGACATCTTCTGCAGCACATTACAGAGCACATAGTCATGTCACTGACTGTCCTCTAAAGAGCTCACACTCTAATCCTACCATAGTCATAGTCTAATGCCCTACCATATTATTATTATGTATTTATATAGCACTGACATCTCCTGCAGCACTTTACAGAGTACATAGTCATGTCACTGACTGTCCTCAGAGGAGCTTACACTCTAATCCTACCATAGTCATAGTCTAATGTCCTACCATATTATTATTATGTATTTATATAGCTCTGACATCTTCTGCAGCACTTTACAGAGTACATAGTCATGTCACTGACTGTCCTCAGAGGAGCTCACAGTCTAATCCTACCATAGTCATAGTCTAATGTCCTACCATATTATTATGTATTTATATAGCACTGACATCTTCTGCAGCACATTACAGAGCACATAGTCATGTCACTGACTGTCCTCAGAAGAGCTCACACTCTAATCCTACCATAGTCATAGTCTAATGTCCTACCATATTATTATTATGTATTTATATAGCACTGACATCTCCTGCAGCACATTACAGAGTACATAGTCATGTCACTGACTGTCCTCAGAGGAGCTCACAGTCTAATCCTACCATAGTCATAGTCTAATGTCCTACCATATTATTATTATGTATTTATATAGCACTGACATCTTCTGCAGCACATTACAGAGTACATAGTCATGTCACTGACTGCCCTCAGAGGAGATCACAATCTAATCCTACCATAGTCATAGTCTAATGTCCTACCATATTATTATTATGTATTTATATAGCACTGACATCTCCTGCAGCACATTACAGAGTACATAGTCATGTCACTGACTGTCCTCAGAGGAGCTCACAGTCTAATCCTACCATAGTCATAGTCTAATGTCCTACCATATTATTATTATGTATTTATATAGCACTGACATCTCCTGCAGCACATTACAGAGTGCATAGTCATGTCACTGACTGTCCTCAGAGGAGCTCACACTCTAATCCTACCATAGTCATAGTGTAATGCCCTCCCATATTATTATTATGTATTTATATAGCACTGACATCTCCTGCAGCACTTTACAGAGTACATAGTCATGTCACTGACTGTCCTCAGAGGGGAAGCAGTAGATTTGGGCGCATGAGACAAGTGGACAAAAAGGGCGCCCCATTCACTTCCATTATAAATATCGTTTAATGGGCGCTGAACGGGGAAAATAAGGCGCCGGAGATTTTTAAGGATTTATAACGGCGCCCGGAGATTTTTAAGGATTTATAACTATGTTTGTGATGATTTAAGTTTACAAAATGAGCCCGTGACGAATAACGTTTATAAAGATAATAAATCACTATTTCTAAAACATTTCTAACACATTATTATCCACCCAAAAAAATAATTTACATTTTTTTTCTTTACATTTTTTATTTATTAATGTCTGTAAAACATTATTATCCATAGGGGGTTTTAGGTTTAGGCACCAACAGGGGGGTCTTAGGTTTAGGCACCAACTGGGGGGTCTTAGGTTTAGGCACCAACAGGGGGGTCTTAGGTTTAGGCACCAACAGGGGGGTCTTAGGTTTAGGCACCAACAGGGGGGTCTTAGGTTTAGGCACCAACAGGGGGGTCTTAGGTTTAGGCACCAACAGGGGGGTCTTAGGTTTAGGCACCAACAGGGGGGTCTTAGGTTTAGGCACCAACAGGGGGGTCTTAGGTTTAGGCACCAACAGGGGGGTCTTAGGTTTAGGCACCAACAGGGGGGTCTTAGGTTTAGGCACCAACAGGGGGGTCTTAGGTTTAGGCACCAACAGGGGGTCTAGGGGTTAGGGATAGGTACAGGGAGGGTTTTTAATAAACGAAAATATAAGTTTCACTTTACAAACAGGGAAGATTAACGTTTTAAGAATTGCCGATCTAATACACATTATTTAGTGATTTATAAATTCATAAAACACTATTTATAAACGAAATTCTACACAATAATTTCTATAAACGATATTTCCATTTATCGTTTATACCACGCGCCCTTTTTTCCCGACGCCCTTTTCGTACGTACGCCTCAGAGGAGCTCACAGTCTAATCCTACCATAGTCATAGTCTAATGTCCTACCATATTATTATGTATTTATATAGCACTGACATCTTCTGCAGCACATTACAGAGCACATAGTCATGTCACTGACTGTCCTCAGAAGAGCTCACACTCTAATCCTACCATAGTCATAGTCTAATGTCCTACCATATTATTATTATGTATTTATATAGCACTGACATCTCCTGCAGCACATTACAGAGTACATAGTCATGTCACTGACTGTCCTCAGAGGAGCTCACAGTCTAATCCTACCATAGTCATAGTCTAATGTCCTACCATATTATTATTATGTATTTATATAGCACTGACATCTTCTGCAGCACATTACAGAGTACATAGTCATGTCACTGACTGCCCTCAGAGGAGATCACAATCTAATCCTACCATAGTCATAGTCTAATGTCCTACCATATTATTATTATGTATTTATATAGCACTGACATCTCCTGCAGCACATTACAGAGTACATAGTCATGTCACTGACTGTCCTCAGAGGAGCTCACAGTCTAATCCTACCATAGTCATAGTCTAATGTCCTACCATATTATTATTATGTATTTATATAGCACTGACATCTTCTGCAGCACATTACAGAGTACATAGTCATGTCACTGACTGCCCTCAGAGGAGATCACAATCTAATCCTACCATAGTCATAGTCTAATGTCCTACCATATTATTATTATGTATTTATATAGCACTGACATCTTCTGCAGCACATTACAGAGCACATAGTCATGTCACTGACTGTCCTCAGAAGAGCTCACAGTCTAATCCTACCATAGTCATAGTCTAATGTCCTACCATATTATTATGTATTTATATAGCACTGACATCTTCTGCAGCACATTACAGAGCACATAGTCATGTCACTGACTGTCCTCAGAAGAGCTCACACTCTAATCCTACCATAGTCATAGTCTAATGCCCTACCATATTATTATTATGTATTTATATAGCACTGACATCTCCTGCAGCACATTACAGAGTACATAGTCATGTCACTGACTGTCCTCAGAGGAGCTCACAGTCTAATCCTACCATAGCCATAGTGTTATGTCCTACCATATTATTATTATGTATTTATATAGCACTGACATCTCCTGCAGCACATTACAGAGTGCATAGTCATGTCACTGACTGTCCTCAGAGGAGCTCACACTCTAATCCTACCATAGTCATAGTGTAATGCCCTCCCATATTATTATTATGTATTTATATAGCACTGACATCTCCTGCAGCACATTACAGAGTACATAGTCATGTCACTGACTGTCCCCAGAGGAGCTCACAATCTAATCCTACCATAGTCATAGTCTAATGTCCTACCATATTATTATTATGTATTTATATAGCACTGACATCTTCTGCAGCACATTACAGAGTACATAGTCATGTCACTGACTGTCCTCAGCGGAGCTTACACTCTAATCCTACCATAGTCATAGTGTAATGTCCTACCATATTATTATTATGTATTTATATAGCACTGACATCTCCTGCAGCACATTACAGAGTACATAGTCATGTCACTGACTGTCCTCAGAGGAGCTCACAGTCTAATCCTGCCATAGTCATAGTCTAATGTCCTACCATATTATTATTATGTATTTATATAGCACTGACATGTTCTGCAGCACATTACAGAGTACATAGTCATGTCACTGACTGCCCTCAGAGGAGATCACAATCTAATCCTACCATAGTCATAGTCTAATGTCCTACCATATTATTATTATGTATTTATATAGCACTGACATCTTCTGCAGCACATTACAGAGCACATAGTCATGTCACTGACTGTCCTCAGAAGAGCTCACAGTCTAATCCTACCATAGTCATAGTCTAATGTCCTACCATATTATTATGTATTTATATAGCACTGACATCTTCTGCAGCACATTACAGAGCACATAGTCATGTCACTGACTGTCCTCAGAGGAGCTCACACTCTAATCCTACCATAGTCATAGTCTAATGCCCTACCATATTATTATTATTATGTATTTATATAGCACTGACATCTCCTGCAGCACATTACAGAGTACATAGTCATGTCACTGACTGTCCTCAGAGGAGCTCACAGTCTAATCCTACCATAGCCATAGTGTTATGTCCTACCATATTATTATTATGTATTTATATAGCACTGACATCTCCTGCAGCACATTACAGAGTGCATAGTCATGTCACTGACTGTCCTCAGAGGAGCTCACACTCTAATCCTACCATAGTCATAGTGTAATGCCCTCCCATATTATTATTATGTATTTATATAGCACTGACATCTCCTGCAGCACATTACAGAGTACATAGTCATGTCACTGACTGTCCCCAGAGGAGCTTACAATCTAATCCTACCATAGTCATAGTCTAATGTCCTACCATATTATTATTATGTATTTATATAGCACTGACATCTTCTGCAGCACATTACAGAGTACATAGTCATGTCACTGACTGTCCTCAGCGGAGCTTACACTCTAATCCTACCATAGCCATAGTGTTATGTCCTACCATATTATTATTATGTATTTATATAGCACTGACATCTCCTGCAGCACATTACAGAGTGCATAGTCATGTCACTGACTGTCCTCAGAGGAGCTCACACTCTAATCCTACCATAGTCATAGTGTAATGCCCTCCCATATTATTATTATGTATTTATATAGCACTGACATCTCCTGCAGCACATTACAGAGTACATAGTCATGTCACTGACTGTCCCCAGAGGAGCTCACAATCTAATCCTACCATAGTCATAGTCTAATGTCCTACCATATTATTATTATGTATTTATATAGCACTGACATCTTCTGCAGCACATTACAGAGTACATAGTCATGTCACTGACTGTCCTCAGCGGAGCTTACACTCTAATCATACCATAGTCATAGTGTAATGTCCTACCATATTATTATTATGTATTTATATAGCACTGACATATCCTGCAGCACATTACAGAGTACAGTCATGTCACTGACTGTCCTCAGAGGAGCTCACAGTCTAATCCTGCCATAGTCATAGTCTAATGTCCTACCATATTATTATTATGTATTTATATAGCACTGACATGTTCTGCAGCACATTACAGAGTACATAGTCATGTCACTGACTGCCCTCAGAGGAGATCACAATCTAATCCTACCATAGTCATAGTCTAATGTCCTACCATATTATTATTATGTATTTATATAGCACTGACATCTTCTGCAGCACATTACAGAGCACATAGTCATGTCACTGACTGTCCTCAGAAGAGCTCACAGTCTAATCCTACCATAGTCATAGTCTAATGTCCTACCATATTATTATGTATTTATATAGCACTGACATCTTCTGCAGCACATTACAGAGCACATAGTCATGTCACTGACTGTCCTCAGAAGAGCTCACACTCTAATCCTACCATAGGCATAGTCTAATGCCCTACCATATTATTATTATGTATTTATATAGCACTGACATCTCCTGCAGCACATTACAGAGTACATAGTCATGTCACTGACTGTCCTCAGAGGAGCTCACAGTCTAATCCTACCATAGCCATAGTGTTATGTCCTACCATATTATTATTATGTATTTATATAGCACTGACATCTCCTGCAGCACATTACAGAGTGCATAGTCATGTCACTGACTGTCCTCAGAGGAGCTCACACTCTAATCCTACCATAGTCATAGTGTAATGCCCTCCCATATTATTATTATGTATTTATATAGCACTGACATCTCCTGCAGCACATTACAGAGTACATAGTCATGTCACTGACTGTCCCCAGAGGAGCTCACAATCTAATCCTACCATAGTCATAGTCTAATGTCCTACCATATTATTATTATGTATTTATATAGCACTGACATCTTCTGCAGCACATTACAGAGTACATAGTCATGTCACTGACTGTCCTCAGCGGAGCTTACACTCTAATCCTACCATAGTCATAGTGTAATGTCCTACCATATTATTATTATGTATTTATATAGCACTGACATCTCCTGCAGCACATTACAGAGTACATAGTCATGTCACTGACTGTCCTCAGAGGAGCTCACAGTCTAATCCTGCCATAGTCATAGTCTAATGTCCTACCATATTATTATTATGTATTTATATAGCACTGACATGTTCTGCAGCACATTACAGAGTACATAGTCATGTCACTGACTGCCCTCAGAGGAGATCACAATCTAATCCTACCATAGTCATAGTCTAATGTCCTACCATATTATTATTATGTATTTATATAGCACTGACATCTTCTGCAGCACATTACAGAGCACATAGTCATGTCACTGACTGTCCTCAGAAGAGCTCACAGTCTAATCCTACCATAGTCATAGTCTAATGTCCTACCATATTATTATGTATTTATATAGCACTGACATCTTCTGCAGCACATTACAGAGCACATAGTCATGTCACTGACTGTCCTCAGAGGAGCTCACACTCTAATCCTACCATAGTCATAGTCTAATGCCCTACCATATTATTATTATTATGTATTTATATAGCACTGACATCTCCTGCAGCACATTACAGAGTACATAGTCATGTCACTGACTGTCCTCAGAGGAGCTCACAGTCTAATCCTACCATAGCCATAGTGTTATGTCCTACCATATTATTATTATGTATTTATATAGCACTGACATCTCCTGCAGCACATTACAGAGTGCATAGTCATGTCACTGACTGTCCTCAGAGGAGCTCACACTCTAATCCTACCATAGTCATAGTGTAATGCCCTCCCATATTATTATTATGTATTTATATAGCACTGACATCTCCTGCAGCACATTACAGAGTACATAGTCATGTCACTGACTGTCCCCAGAGGAGCTTACAATCTAATCCTACCATAGTCATAGTCTAATGTCCTACCATATTATTATTATGTATTTATATAGCACTGACATCTTCTGCAGCACATTACAGAGTACATAGTCATGTCACTGACTGTCCTCAGCGGAGCTTACACTCTAATCCTACCATAGCCATAGTGTTATGTCCTACCATATTATTATTATGTATTTATATAGCACTGACATCTCCTGCAGCACATTACAGAGTGCATAGTCATGTCACTGACTGTCCTCAGAGGAGCTCACACTCTAATCCTACCATAGTCATAGTGTAATGCCCTCCCATATTATTATTATGTATTTATATAGCACTGACATCTCCTGCAGCACATTACAGAGTACATAGTCATGTCACTGACTGTCCCCAGAGGAGCTCACAATCTAATCCTACCATAGTCATAGTCTAATGTCCTACCATATTATTATTATGTATTTATATAGCACTGACATCTTCTGCAGCACATTACAGAGTACATAGTCATGTCACTGACTGTCCTCAGCGGAGCTTACACTCTAATCATACCATAGTCATAGTGTAATGTCCTACCATATTATTATTATGTATTTATATAGCACTGACATATCCTGCAGCACATTACAGAGTACAGTCATGTCACTGACTGTCCTCAGAGGAGCTCACAGTCTAATCCTGCCATAGTCATAGTCTAATGTCCTACCATATTATTATTATGTATTTATATAGCACTGACATGTTCTGCAGCACATTACAGAGTACATAGTCATGTCACTGACTGCCCTCAGAGGAGATCACAATCTAATCCTACCATAGTCATAGTCTAATGTCCTACCATATTATTATTATGTATTTATATAGCACTGACATCTTCTGCAGCACATTACAGAGCACATAGTCATGTCACTGACTGTCCTCAGAAGAGCTCACAGTCTAATCCTACCATAGTCATAGTCTAATGTCCTACCATATTATTATGTATTTATATAGCACTGACATCTTCTGCAGCACATTACAGAGCACATAGTCATGTCACTGACTGTCCTCAGAAGAGCTCACACTCTAATCCTACCATAGGCATAGTCTAATGCCCTACCATATTATTATTATGTATTTATATAGCACTGACATCTCCTGCAGCACATTACAGAGTACATAGTCATGTCACTGACTGTCCTCAGAGGAGCTCACAGTCTAATCCTACCATAGCCATAGTGTTATGTCCTACCATATTATTATTATGTATTTATATAGCACTGACATCTCCTGCAGCACATTACAGAGTGCATAGTCATGTCACTGACTGTCCTCAGAGGAGCTCACACTCTAATCCTACCATAGTCATAGTGTAATGCCCTCCCATATTATTATTATGTATTTATATAGCACTGACATCTCCTGCAGCACATTACAGAGTACATAGTCATGTCACTGACTGTCCCCAGAGGAGCTCACAATCTAATCCTACCATAGTCATAGTCTAATGTCCTACCATATTATTATTATGTATTTATATAGCACTGACATCTTCTGCAGCACATTACAGAGTACATAGTCATGTCACTGACTGTCCTCAGCGGAGCTTACACTCTAATCCTACCATAGTCATAGTGTAATGTCCTACCATATTATTATTATGTATTTATATAGCACTGACATCTCCTGCAGCACATTACAGAGTACATAGTCATGTCACTGACTGTCCTCAGAGGAGCTCACAGTCTAATCCTGCCATAGTCATAGTCTAATGTCCTACCATAATGTCCTACCATATTATTATTATGTATTTATATAGCACTGACATCTTGCAGCACATAATCTAATCCTACCATAGTCATAGTCTAATGTTTTACCATATTGTTATTATGTACTAGCTGATTGCCCGGCGTTGCCCGGGTATGTATTTGGCTGGTGTTGGCTCTGCATACTTTTTCTAGCCCTAACACACAATTACTCACTGACCAAGTTTGTGAGCTTTGCGGTCTTTGGTATCAGTAATTTGCATTGAAATGAAAAAATCTGATTGGCTGTTTGTGGCTCCACCCCCTTTTCTGAATTTGAAACCCAGTCACCCAATGACCAACTGTAGCAGGTTTGAGGCCTGTGCCATTAACAGTGCAAGAATGGTAGCAATTAAATATTCCCCTTAAAAAGCAATAGGTGAAGTTTGATTCACTTTTGTAGGCTCCACCCACTTTTCTGAATATTAATCCCAGTCACCCAGTGACCAACTGTGCAAAGTTTAAAAACCCTGCCATTAACAGTGTAAGAATGGCTGCAGTGTACATTTTCCCTGTGAAATTTGTATTTGTCTCTACCCACTGATGACCCGGCGTTGCCCGGGTATGTATTTGACTGGTGTTGGCTTCGCCCACTTTCTAACCCTAACGCACAAACACTCAATGACCAAGTTTGTGAGCTTTGGGGTCCTTGTCATCAATAATTTGTATATTCCCATAGAAATTAATGAAATCAGATAGGCTGTTTGTGGCTCCACCCCTCTCCAGCATTTGAACCCCAGTCACCCAATGACCAACTGTAGCAGGTTTGAGGCATCTGCTATTAACAGTGTAAAAATGGCAGCAATTTAAATATTCCACTTGAAAATCAACAGGTGAATTTTCATTGGCTATTATAGGCTCCACCCACTTTCCTGAATATCTCAGTCACTCAGTGACCATCTGGGCAAAGATTGGGAACCCTGAAATAAACAGTGTAAGAAGGGCTGCAGTTTACACTTTCCCAGTGAAATTTGTTTTTGGCTCCGACCACTTTTTGTAGCCTGGACACAAAGGCACTACTCCATGACCAAGTTTGTGAGCTTTGGGGTCCTTGGCATCAATAATTTGTATTTTCACATGAAATGAAACAAATCTGATTCACTGTTTGTGGCTCTGTCCCCTTTTCTGAATTTGAACCCCAGTGACCCAATGACCAACTGTACCAGGTGTGAGGCTTGTGCCATTAACAGTGCAAGAATAGCAGCAATTCTAATAGTCTCCTTGAAAAGCGACGTGATTTTTGATTGGCATTTTTAGGTTCCACCCACTTTTCTGAACATTAATCCCAGTCACCCAGTAACCAGCTATGCTAAGTTTAAGAACCCTGCCATTAACAGTGAAGAAGGGCTGCAGTTTACAATTCCTCAGAAAAATCTGTTTTAACTCCACCCAGTTTTTGTAACCTGGACACACAGTCACTACACAATGGCCAAGTTTGTGAGCTTTTGGGTTCCTGGCATCAAAATTATGGTAATGGAAGCAGTTTATCCAGCAAAGAAATTTGGCTGTTTTTGGCTCTGCCCCTTTACTGAATTGGAACCCCAGACACTTAACGACCGACTGTAGCAAGTTTGAGGCCTCTGCCATTAACAGTGTAAGAATGGCTGCAGTTTCAATATTCCCCTTGAAAATCGAAAAGTGAATTTTGATTGGCTGCTGTAGGCTCCACCCACTTTCCTGAATATTAGTCCCAGTCACCCAGTGGCCAACTGTGTCACGTTTGAGAACCCTGCCAATAACAGAATGGCTGAAATCAATCTAACAAATCTGATTGGCTGTTTGTGGCTCCACCCCTTTAGTGAATGTGGACCCCAGTCACCCAATGACTGACTGTATCAGGTTTGAGGCCTCTGCCATTAACAGTGTAAGAATGGTAGCAATGTGAATATTCCCCTTGAAAATCAATAGGTAAATTTTGATTGGCTGTTTTAGGCTCCACCCACATTTCTGAATATTCATCCCAGTCATCCAGTGGCCAATTGTGTAAAGTTTGGGAACCCTGCCATGTTAAAAATTTAGTTATTGGCACCGCACACTTTTTCTAACCTTGACATACAGTCACTCAATTATAAAGTTTATCAGTTTTCAAAAAAACAAATTACATCCCTCACACAACATTTAAAAAATTATAGAATGGTAGACGTCTGGAGAATTTGTAACCTTGGGGTGAGAGATTATACCTTCTATTCGGGAGTACACAATACCTACACTAGATTAGATTTATTCTTATTACCACAAAATGAAATTCTGGAAATAATAGAAATAAAAATAGGAAGTATTACCTATTCTAACCATGCACCAGTGATACTCACCCTTAAGTGGAACAAGGATGTCATGACTGATTGGCGGTGGAGATTGGACAGCTCTGTCTTGCTTGAGCCTACAGTGAAGGAGACAGTAGCGACCCAGATTAAACAATTCTTTGCAGAAAATCAGGGTTCAGTAAACTCCGGAAAAATAATGTGGGACTCCTTTAAATGTGTTATAAGGGGTTCCTTAATAGCAATAGCAAGTAAAATTAAAAAACAAAAAACTAAGCAGTTAGATAATTTAATGGATGAACTCAAAACAGCGGAAGCCACACATAAGGAAAATCCTGAGCAGGATAATTTTTTGAAAGTTAATTCAATTAGGCATAGGATAAATAAAATATTAAATGAAAAATGTAGTAAAGAATATAAAAAACTCAAAAAAGATTTTGTCATAAACTGTAATAAACCAGGAAAATGTATGGCCAAGCTATCAAAAAAAAAGACAACAGCCCAATTCATAGAAAAAATACAGAATAATTCCGGTCAATTAAGCTACAGCACGCAAGAAATAGGACAAGTATTTGGGAAATATTATGCAGAGCTATATAGTATAAAGCAGGAAATGCCAGTGGATAATATGAACAGGTATCTTACACAAGTAAATTTACCAAAAATTACAGTCGAGAATAAAGATACGCTGGATGCCCCGGTAACAGAAATAGAGTTTAAAGAGGCAGTAAATTTGCTTAAAATCGGTAAGAGTCCGGGTCCCGACGGCTTCACCTCGGAGTTCTATAAAGCATTCATAGAGGAGATAGCACCTGACTATTGTTTAATGATTAATAATCTGGATGAAAGTGAGACCTTTTCTAGAGAATCAAATCAGGCCACAATCACCCTAATACATAAAGAAGGTAAAGATCCCCTACAGTGTAGCAACTATCGTCCCATTTCGGTAATTAATATTGACGTTAAAATATATTCAAAAATTCTAACATTAAGACTGGAAAAGGTGTTAGATCAGCTACTGGGGAAGGAGCAGATGGGTTTTAGAAAATCGGGCAGACTATCGGATAATATTTCAGCAGCAATAAACTTTATATATAACGCAAAAATTCGTAATGAAGATGCCATCTTAGCGGCCATTGACGCTGAAAAGGCGTTTGACCGTATTTCAAGACCATTTATCTACACAACTTTAGAACACTATGGTATTGGTCCCATCTTTATCAAACGAATCAAAAATCTATATTTAAACCAAACAGCCAGAGTAAAAATCAACGGTACCTTGACACACTCCTTCCCTTTGGGGAACGGCGTGAGGCAGGGATGTCCAATCTCCCCGCTAATATTCAATTTAGGCATAGAAGTGTTAATACGCATGATCCATTCTGACAGGGAGATATCTGGGTGGCATATAGGTAACTATGAAAGTAAACTACTAGCATACGCGGACGACCTTCTTTTGACATTAACCAATCCCCTGACCTCTTTCGAAGAAGCAAATAAAATAATAACTGAATTTTCCAAATACTCGAACTATAAAGTAAACAATTCTAAAACTACAGTATTAAACATAAAAAGTCCCGCCGAAATATTGAGTACCCTACAACTAAGGTATGGCATTCATTATACCAATTCTCATATTAAATATCTCGGTATCAACTTATGTAGTGATTTCAATGATCTATTCAAACATAATTATACACCAGTGCAAAAAGATTGTGAGAAGATACTGAGTAAAATGAAAAATGCCCAATTTAATACAATTGGGAAAATCAACTTTATAAAAATGAAAATTCTTCCTAAAATAATATTTACAGTACAAAATTTGCCAATAAACATCCAAAGGAATTGGTATAATGTCTGGAACAATATATTTCAAAATTTCATATGGAGAACACCAAACCGCAGAATTTCATATAAGATAATAAGCAGGCATAAGAAATTGGGAGGAATGGGGGCACCAAATATTAAACGATATGCCCAATGTTTCCAATTGCAAAGAATTTTAGATCTCAGGATGTGCGACCCGAAGAGATTCTGGACAACATATGAAAGAAGTCTGTTTAATTACGATATGTTGGATTCATGGCACCCCCACACGGTAGCAAAGCTCCTCCCTTCTATCAGCCATCCATTATTAGCACCTGCAATTAAAACCCACATGGAAGTTATAAGATCTATGTCAAAGAGCAATAAAATATCATTACTAACCACTCTACGCAATAACCCAGATTTTCAACCTGGCTTAACTTCAGGGTGGCTCAAGGAATGTGGGCTCCCTCGAGATGTTAGAATCCTAGACTTGGTTGGCCACAGAGATTCCACATTGAGGGAGATTTATAACATGGTCAGAATGGATAATGGGCTGTGGAGCTTCCAGGTCAGGAGCTACCTTTCCAAACATAAGGATAATATAAGTAAAACTATAAATATTTATGAAAAGTGTTTTCTTCATTCGAGGGTGGGGAAAGGAATGACAGCAAATTTATATTTTTTTCTTGACAGTTGTCAAACTGATCCTCTACCTAAGTTCTGTAGAAGCTGGGAACAAGACCTAAATCATATCCAAAACTTGGACTGGGGAGCAGTATTCCAGGAAATTTGGACCCCCAGCTATACCTCATTTCAACTTGTTAATTATAAACTCATGACGAGATGGTACTTCACACCCTCTAAGATGGCTAAATTTAAAGGCGGAAATGGGAACTGTTGGAGATGTCTTACTGCGTTTGGTTCACATATGCATATGTGGTGGTCGTGCCCGGTTATACAGAACTTTTGGAGAGAGATAGGAGATTTCATTAAACTTCCTTCCCCTTTTCATCCCAGTACCGCTCTGTTGAGTTGCATGGAACCTGACCGCTTTAGACATGCAAATAAACTAGTAATCCCTGCAGCAATTGTGGCCAGGAAACTTATAGCAAAATCCTGGAAGAACCCCGAAGCTCCCAGGATGGAAGAGTGGATATGGATGATGTCAGATTTTTTGCAAGGTGGCGAGGGCAGTGTAGAAGATGCTGGCACCAACAAACAAATGGAGGAATGGAAAATTGCATGGGAAAAAATAAGTAACATATAATATGAAGTTGAGTATTTGAGGTGGAGGGGATGAGGAGAAAAGAACCAAATAACCACTATATTACCAACTGAAATTGTAAGGATAAATGGATGGATGAATGTGCAGATGCATGGCTATATGTTGAAGTATAGAAGGCACTTATATGAATGTGTATGAAAAGTGAAATAAGAGTAATTGCTTTGCTTCTCAGCTTAGATATGTGACCTGTTTGTGCATGAGGCCTGTCCCCTCCATTGGCTTGGTCCGGCCCTGATGGCTCATGCATGGAGGGCATGTCCATAAAATAAGTAGGTGGTCGGAAAGGGATATTAACCACTTAATGTTAAGATGGGTAGGTGGAGTTTGTTTTTTGCTGGTGCTTGTGTTTTTTTGTTTTTGTTTTTCTTACTTTCTTTTTTCTCTCTCTTACTATAAATAGTTTGACCTGAGCCACTGGTGGAATATTTGATATATTGTAGTGATGATGGAGTGAGGGAGGGGGGGAGGAGAGGAAAGAAAATCAAACTATGATGCAGACCTGAGACCCACGTATGATGGCTTCACAGCTGTCACATGGTCATATCTGGGTCACATACCGGCTGAGTTTGAAAAGAAAGAAAAAAAAAGGAAAAAAAAAAAATAAAAAAAATCGAAAAGTGAATTTTGATTGGCTGCTGTAGGCTCCACCCACTTTCCTGAATATTAGTCCCAGTCACCCAGTGGCCAACTGTGTCACGTTTGAGAACCCTGCCAATAACAGAATGGCTGAAATCAATCTAACAAATCTGATTGGCTGTTTGTGGCTCCACCCCTTTAGTGAATGTGGACCCCAGTCACCCAATGACTGACTGTATCAGGTTTGAGGCCTCTGCCATTAACAGTGTAAGAATGGTAGCAATGTGAATATTCCCCTTGAAAATCAATAGGTAAATTTTGATTGGCTGTTTTAGGCTCCACCCACATTTCTGAATATTCATCCCAGTCATCCAGTGGCCAATTGTGTAAAGTTTGGGAACCCTGCCATGTTAAAAATTTAGTTATTGGCACCGCACACTTTTTCTAACCTTGACAAACAGTCACTCAATTATAAAGTTTATCAGCTTTGGGGTCCTTGGTATCAATACTTTCTATATTCCCATTTAAAAATAAACAAATCTTATTGGCTGTTTGTGGCTCCGCCCCCTTTCTGAGTTTGGGCCCTAGTCACCCAGTGACCAACTGTACCAGGTTTGAGGCATCTGCTTTTAACAGTATAAGAGAATGGTAGCAGCTTAAACATTCACTTTGAAAAAGGTGAATTTTTATTGGCTGTTGTAGTCTCCACCCACCTTCCAAAATCTTAATCTCATTCACCCAGTGACCAACTGTGCAAAGTTTGAGAACCCTGCCATTAACGATGTAAGAATGGCTGCAGTTTATATTTTCCCAGTCAAATTTGTTTTTGGCTCCGCCCACTTTTTGTAACCTGGACACACAATCACTCAATGACCAAGTCTGTGAGCTTTCAGGTTCCTGGCATAAAAAATGTGTGAATGGAAGCAGTTTATCCACCAAGGAAATCTGATTGGCTGTTTGTGGCCCCGCCCCTTTAGTGAATTTGGACCCCAGTCACCCAATGACAACTGTAGCAAGTTTGAAGCCTCTGCCATTAACAGTGTATGAATAGCAGCAGTTTAAATATTCCTCTTGAAAATCAATAGGTGAATTTTGATTGGCTGTTGTAGCCTCCACCCATTTTCTAGAATCTTAATCGCATTCACCCAGTGACCAACTGTGGCAAGTTTAAGAACCCTGCGAGTAACAGTCTAAGAATGGCTGCAGTGTACAATTTCCCATTTAAAATGAACGGCTGAAATTTAATTGGCTGTTTTATGCTCCGCCCACTTTTCCTGGATTTGTAACCTCGGCCACCAAGTGACCACCTGTGCCAAGTGTGGGGACTGTGGCTTGATTACTGTGAGAATGGCAGACTTTTACATTTTTTCCATTGACATGAATGGGTGGAATCTGATTTGCTGTTTGTAGCTCCGCCCAGGTGTGCAGGGGGGACGTGAGACCCCCAGAACATATCATCCCAGGTAGTAAGGGATCTGTGTACCAAGTTTCGTTCAAATCGGTTGAGTGATCGCGGCACATACACACACACAAACACACACACGATTTTATATATATAGATTTATTTATATAGCACTGACATCTCCTGCAGCACTGTACAGAGTACATAGTCATGTCACTGACTGTCCTCAGAGGAGCTCACAATCTAATCCTACCATAGTCATAGTCTAATGTCCTACCATATTATTATTATGTATTTACTAGCTGATTGCCCGGTGTTGCCCGGGAATATATTTGGCTGTTGTCGGCTCCACCCACTTTTTCTAACCCTAACAATTAATCAATGACCAAGTTTGTGAGCTTTGTGGTCTTTGGCATCAATAATTTGTATTGAAATGAAAAAATCTGATGGGTTGTTTGTGGCTCCACCCCCTTTTCTGAATTTGAACCCCAGTCACCCAATGACCAACTGTACCAGGTTTGAGGTCTGTGCCATTAACAGTGCAAGAATGGTAGCAATTAAATATTCCACTTGAAAAGCAATAGGTGAAGCTTTATACACTATTGTAGGCTCCACCCACTTTTATGAATATTAATCCCATTCACTGAGTGAGCAACAGTGCAAAGTTTAAGAACCCTCCAATTAACAGTGTAAGAATGGCTGCAGTTTACATTTTCCCAGTGAAATTTGTATTTGTCCCCACCCACTGATGACCCGGCATTGCCCGGGTATGTATTTGACAGGTGTTGGTTCCGCCCACTTCTTCTAACCCTAACGCACAAACACTCAATGACCAAGTTTGTGAGCTGTGGGGTCTTTAGCATCAATAATTTGTATATTCCCATAGAAATTAAACAAATCAGATTGGCTGTTTGTGGCTCTGCCCCTCTCCAGCATTTGAACCCCAGTCACTCAATGACCAACTGTAGCAGGTTTGAGGCATCTGCTATTACCAGTGTAAAAATGGCAGCAATTTAAATATTCCCCTTGAAAATCGACAGGTGAATTTTGATTGGCTATGATATGCTCCACCCACTTCCCTGAATATTTATCTCAGTCACCCAGTGACCATCTGGGCAAAGCTTGGGAACCCTGCCATTAACAGTGTAAGAAGGCCTGCAGTCTACATTTTCCCAGTGAAATTTGGTTTTGGCTCTGCCTTCTTTTTGTCACCTGGACATACAGTCACTCAATGACCAAGTTTATGAGCTTTGGGGTCCTTGGCATCAATAATTTGTATTTTCCAAGAAATGAAACTGTTTGTGGCTCTTGCCATTAACAGTGCAAGAATGGCAGACATTTTAATATTCCACTTGAAAATCAATAGGTGATTTTGATTGGCTTTTTTAGGCTCCACCTACTTTTATGAATCTTAATCCCAGTCACCCAGTAACCAATTGTGCAAAGTTTGAGAACCCTGCCATTAACAGTGAAGAAGGGCTGCAGTTTACAATTTCCCAGAAAATCTGTTTTTGACTCCACCTACTTTTTGTAACCTTGACACACAGTCAACCAAGTTTGTGAGCTTTTGGGTTCCAGGCATCAAAATTGTGTGAATGGAAGCAGTTTATTCAAAAAAAGCAAATCTGATTGGATTTTTGTGGCTCCACCCCTTTAGTGAATTTGAACCACAGTCACTTGATGATCGACTGTAGCAGGTTTGAGGCCTCTGCCATTAACAGTGTAAGAATGACAGCAGTTTCAATATTCCCCTTGAAAATCAAAAGATGAATTTTGATTGGCTCTTGTAGGCTCCACCTACTTTTCCGTATATTAATCCTAGTCCCCCAGTGACCAACTGTGTGAAGTTTGAGATCCCTGCCATTAACAGTGTAAGAATAGCTGCAATTTATATTTTCCCATGTAAAAAGTTGTTTTTGGCTCTGCCCACTAACCTTGACATACAGTCACTCACTGACCAAGTTTATGAGCTTTTTGGTCTTTGGCATCAATAAGTTGCATGTTACCATTGAAATTAAACAAATCTGATTGGCTGCATTTGGCCCACTCCCTTTTCAGAATTTAAACCCCAGTCTCCCAGTGACTGACTGTACCAGATTTGAGGCCTCTGCCATTAAGAGTGTATGAATAGCAGCAATGTAATTATTCCCCTTGAAAATCAAAAGGTGAATTTTGATTGGCTGTTGTAGGCTACACCCACTTTCCTGAATATTAGTTCCAGTCACCCAGTGGCAAACTGTGTCAAGTTTGAGAACCCTGGCAATAACAGAATGGCTGAAATCAATTTAAAAAATCTGATTGGCTGTTTGTGGCTCCACCCACTTTACTGAATTTGGACCCCAGTCACCCAATAACTGACTGTATCAGGTTTGAGACCTCTGCCATTAAAGGATACCACAGCTGAATAAACAGATAACTCCAGTGTGTGGGGGGTCAAAAGTACATACTGTGACCTCCTCCTGCCCCTCCGTCTGCCGCTGTTCGTGCACTATTCATGCCGGTGTCCCAGCGACTTGCTTGACCTGAACATATTTCTTCCCTCTTCACTTCTGGCCGGCGCATAGCTTTTGGCTCAGAAGCACGCTGTCCTCTCCGTCTAATCTGGGCTGCGTGTGCGCTCCATTACACCAAGCGTCACATGATTAGCATGTGACGCTTGGTGTATTGGAACACACACGCAGCCCAGATTAGAAGGAGTAAAATGTAATGTAAATGTCCCCCCTTGAAAATCAATAGATACATTTTGATTGGCTGTTTTTAGGCTCCACCCACATTTCTGAATATTAATCACAGTCACCCAGTGGCTAATTGTGTCAAGTTTGGGAACCCTACCATGTAAAAAATTAATTTTTCTAACCTTGACATACAGTCACTCTATCAAGTTTATCAGCTTTGGGGTCCTTGGTATCAATACTTTGTATATTCCCATTGAAAAATAAACAAATGTGATTGGCTGTTTGTGGCTCTGCCCCCTTTCTGAATTTGAACCCTAATCACCCAGTGACCGACTGTACCAGGTTTGAGGCATCTGCTATTAACAGTATAAGAATGGTAGCAGCTTAAATATTCCCTTTGAAAATCGAAAGGTGAATTTCTATTGGCTGTTGTAGGCTCCACCTACCTTCCAAATTCTTAATCTCATTCACCCAGTGACCAACTGTGCAAAGTTTGAGAACCCTGCCATTAACGGTGTAAGAATGCCTACAGTTTATATTTTCCTAGTCAAATTTGTTTTTGGCTCCGCCCACTTTTTGTGACCTGGACACACAGTCACTCAATGAACAAGTTTGTGAGCTTTCAGGTTCCTTGCTTCAAAAATGTGTGAATGGAAGCAGTTTATCCACCAAGGAAATCTGATTGGCTGTTTGTGGCCCCGCCCCTTTAGTGAATTTGGACCCCAGTTACCCAAAGACACACTGTAGGAAGTTTGAAGCCTCTGCCATTAACAGTGTAAGAATGACAGCAGTTTAAATATTCCCCTTGAAAATCAAAAGGTGAATTTTGATTGGCTTTTTTAGGCTCCACCCACTTTCTTGAATCTTAATCGCATTCACCCAGTGACCAACTGTGGCAAGTTTGAGAACCCTGCGATTAACAGTGTAAGAATGGTTGCAGTTTACATTTTCCCATTGAAAATAAACGGCTGAAATTTGATTGGCTGTTTTATGCTCCGCCCACTTTTCCTAGATTTGTAACCTCGGTCACCAAGTGACCAACTGTGCCAAGTGTGGGGACTCTGGGCAGGGGCGTAGCAATAGGGGGTGCAGAGGTAGCCACTGCATCGGGGCCCGTGGGCCAGAGGGGCCCTGAAGGGCCCTCCCTCAACCTAGCTCTTTATTGGTCCTGTGCTCATAATAATCACTTCTATAGATACTTTGAATAGCAGTGATCACTAACAAACAGTTCCCCATTCCCTTCTTGCACCTCTGACACTGTAGTTGTCCTTGGCAGGTTTTGGTGCGCCGTATGAATTGTTATGTATAGAGTGATTGGGGGGGCCCCATGTAAAACTTGCATCGGGGCCCACAGCTCCTTAGCTACGCCACTGACTCTGGCTTAATTACTGGCAGAATGGCAGCCTTTTACATTTTTTCCATTGACTTGAATGGGTGAAATCTGATTGGCTGTTTGTAGCTCCGCCCAGGTGTGCAGGGGGGACATGAGACCCCCAGAACCTATCATCCCAGGTAGTAAGGGATCTGTATACCAAGTTTCGTTCAAATCGGCCAAGCCGTTTTCGAGTGATCGCGATACACATACACACGCACGCACGCACGCACACACGCGCACACACACACACACACACACACGATTTTATATATATATAGATATAGCACTGACATCTCCTGCAGCACATTACAGAGTACGTAGTCATGTCACTGACTGTCCTCAGAGGAGCTCACAATCTAATCCCAACCATAGTCATATGTCTGTGTGTGTATCGTGTAGTCGTAGTCTAGGGCCAACCAATTAACACCAATTAACTTATCTATATGTTTTTGGGTTGTGGGAGGAAACTGGAGTACCTAGAGAAAACCCATGCATACACAGGAAGAACATACAAACTCTTTGCAGATGTTTCCCTGGCTGGGATTTGAACCGGGGACCCAGCATTGCAAGTAGTGGCGCACGGATACCCCGGGTCGGATATCCGAGTTCCAAAATGTCCGATACGAATCGGATATCCGACCGGGGTATCCGGGCGGATTCGGTTATCCGCATAGAAAACCAGAAGTGGCCTTTAAATTGCTTCTAAAACTTTTTTTTAGGGCAAATGAAGCATGTAGCATCATTATTTTTTAAAGGGGAACACTAATTGATGATGTGGGGACTTAAAATCCCCCCCCCCCCTACGAAAAATAAAATGGCTGTCAATTAGCATTGTCAATTGGCACTTGGCACTTTGCATTTGGCACTTTGCATTTGGCACTTCGCACTTTTGCATCTAGCACTTTGCATTTGGCACTTCGCACTTTTGCATTTAGCACTTTGCATTTGGCACTTTGCATTTGGCACTTTGCACTTGGCACTTTGCACTTGGCATTTGGCACTTCGCACTTTTGCATTTAGCACTTTGCATTTGGCACTTTGCACTTGGCACTTTGCACTTGGCATTTGGCACTTGGCATTTGGCACTTCGCACTTTTGCATTTAGCACTTTGCATTTGGCACTTTGCACTTGGCATTTGGCAAGTGCCAAGTGCAAAGTGCCAAATGCCAAGTACAAAGTTACATAGTTACATAGTTACTTGGGTTGAAAAAAGACATACGTCCATCGACAGGGATGCTCGGATAGTACTTTTTAAAATCCGAATTTTCAGATATCCGAATCCGAACGTTTAGATATCCGCATGAACACGAATATCCGAACGCATTATCCGCGGATATCCGACCTATTCGGATATCCGGATAGAGAAACCGGAAGTGCCTTTCAAAATGCTTTAAAACCATTTCTAACCTTTAAAAACCACTTTCTAGCCTCTTATCCACCTTTCTCCCTCCTCTGGAGGAGGAGTATCTTGTCTTCCCGGGATTGGTAAGATGTCAAAAGCACGCTCACATACCTTGGCCAGAAATCGAACCCAGGTCAACTGTGTGGAGGGCAGCTATGCTCACCACTATACTACCAACACTACAGCACGCTCACATACATTAGCCAGAAATCGAACCCAGGTCAACTGCTTGGAGGGCAGCTATGCGCACCACTTTACTACCAACACTACAGGCTGAAGCCAGCCTAGCTGGCCTGAGAAGGATGAAAAGCTAGGTGGCCATGCAACCATTCCTGCTAACCTAAAGCTTACTTGTGTCTTACAACCAGGCCCGCCATCAGGGGGGGACATCCGTGACTCCCGTCACGGGCCCCGGCCCTGCAGGGGGGCCCCATCCCCGCCGCGGCCCTGCCGGGTGCCGCCCGGCCGCCGCTCAACCCCCCCTGACCGCTTCTCCCTCCCTCTCCCTCCATCCCTCTAGCCGCCGCCGCCGCCTCCGCCGCCTCCGCCTAGTCAGACCCCGATCAGGCGGCGACAATAGTGCGGGCGCTAGGACCCAGCGCCCGCACTGATATGCGGAAGTGACGTCACTTCCGCATATAGAGCGGGTGCGTCCAGCGCCCGCTCTGGTCGGGTCGCCGCTGATCTTGAGGTCTGACGCTGGGCAGCACTCACTGGCAAGGTAGGGGAGGCAGCGGCGGCAGCGACGACGACGGCGGCGGCTCCCTGTCACTCGCTCACTAGCTAAAGGGCCTCCCTGTCACTCACTCCCTAAAGGGCCTCCCTGTCACTCACTCCCTAAAGGGCCTCCCTGTCACTCACCCACTACTTAAAGGGCCTCCCTGTCACTCACTCCCTAAAGGGCCTCCCTGTCACTCACCCACTACTTAAAGGGCCTCCCTGTCACTCACTCCCTAAAGGGCCTCCCTGCCACTCACTCACTACTTAAAGGGCCTCCTTGTCACTCACTCACTACTTGAAGGGCCTCCCTGTCACTCACTCACTACCTAAAGGGCCTCCCTGTCACTCACTCACTACCTAAAGGGTCTCCCTGTCACTCACTCACTCCCTAAAGGGCCTCCCTGTCACTCACTCACTCCCTAAAGGGCCTCCCTGTCACTCACTCACTCCCTAAAGGGCCTCCCTGTCACTCACTTCCTAAAGGGCCTCCCTGTCACTCACTCACTAGCTAAAGGGCCTCCCTGTCACTCACTCACTACTTAAAGGGCCTCCCTGTCACTCACTCACTACTTGAAGGGCCTCCCTGTCACTCACTCACTACCTAAAGGGCCTCCCTGTCACTCACTCACTCCCTAAAGGGCCTCCCTGTCACTCACTCACTCCCTAAAGGGCCTCCCTGTCACTCACTCACTCCCTAAAGGGCCTCCCTGTCACTCACTCACTACCTAAAGGGCCTCCCTGTCACTCACTACCTAAAGGGCCTCCCTGTCACTCACTCCCTAAAGGGCCTCCCTGTCACTCACTCCCTAAAGGGCCTCCCTGTCACTCACTCCCTAAAGGGCCTCCCTGTCACTCACTCACTCCCTAAAGGGCCTCCCTGTCACTCACTCACTCCCTAAAGGGCCTCCCTGTCACTCACTCCCTAAAGGGCCTCCCTGTCACTCACTCACTAGCTAAAGGGCCTCCCTGTCACTCACTCACTACCTAAAGGGCCTCCCTGTCACTCACTCACTACTTAAAGGGCCTCCCTGTCACTCACTCACTCCCTAAAGGGCCTCCCTGTCACTCACTCACTCCCTAAAGGGCCTCCCTGTCACTCACTCACTCCCTAAAGGGCCTCCCTGTCACTCACTCACTAGCTAAAGGGCCTCCCTGTCACTCACTCACTACTTAAAGGGCCTCCCTGTCACTCACTCACTACTTGAAGGGCCTCCCTGTCACTCACTCACTACCTAAAGGGCCTCCCTGTCACTCACTCCCTAAAGGGCCTCCCTGTCACTCACTCACTCCCTAAAGGGCCTCCCTGTCACTCACTCACTCCCTAAAGGGCCTCCCTGTCACTCACTCACTAGCTAAAGGGCCTCCCTGTCACTCACTCACTAGCTAAAGGGCCTCCCTGTCACTCACTCACTAGCTAAAGGGGCTCCCTGTCACTCACTCACTACCTAAAGGGGCTCCCTGTCACTCACTCACTACCTAAAAGGGCTCCCTGTCACTCACTGCCTAAAGGGCTCCATGTCACTCACTACCTAACCTGGGGGTCCCTGTCAGAATCCAGGTGAGAGGTGTCTACCATAATAAGGGGGCATTCTGCCTATTTATGTGAAATGCTGTCTATTTATGTGCCTCATGACTGCTGAATTTGTCTTGTTGGGGGCCTAATGATTGAATTTTTACTTGTTGGGGGCCTCATGATTTGTTGGGAGCCTCAAGATTGCTGAATTTGTCTTGTTGTGGGCCTCATGATTTGTTGGGGGCCTCATGATTGCTGAATTTGTCTTGTTGGGGGTCTCACGAATGCTGAATTTGTCTTGTTGGGGGCCTCATGATTGCTGAATTTGTCTTGTTGGGGGCTTCATGATTGCTGAATTTGTCTTGTTGGGGGCCTCATGATTGCTGAATTTGTCTTGTTGGGGGCCTCATGGTTTGTTGGGGGCCTCATGATTGCTAACTGCGAGACTATGGGAAAATCTGAATCATTACCATATGAGACAATAGCATTAAACCTACTTTTTTAGCTTTTTTAAACAGAAAATAAAACTGGGAGGTTCTAAAAAAATGATGGAGCACTTCCTCCTTCCGGCTTGAAGGAGGAAGTGCTCGATATCGAGGCTTGCAACGCGTCCATTCAGACACTTGCACCTCGTTGAAACGCTGGGTGGAGATCGGCGTTCTGGGTAATTAACCCCGCCGCATCTAGCCGCTCAGCTGTGGCAATTAGAGCTAACTTGAATCACGAGTATCCACCGTGGTTATTCGTGATTAATTTGTGGACAGCAAGCCTCCAACTAGCTCTGCCAACATGTAATGGCTACACACATTTCTCAGTTTGTGGGGGGGGGGGGGGGGCCCGGACTGATGATTTGTGAGGGGCCCCAAAATTTCTGATGGCGGCCCTGCTTACAACACATTGGATTAAGACTTTACCAAATCCAATGCTCCAATATGGGGAAGCTTCTCTGTTTGCTGTTTTTTTTTTTTTTTTTGGTTTTCTTTAAGTGCGGTGTCACAGTTCACTCATCTCTTCAACTACAAGAAAGGCCCAGGAGTAGTCTTAGCTACCGTAATATCTATGTTACGGCAGGGCCCTTATTACACTTTCTCTTACAGGGCTATGGAAACCGTTTTGCCCATGCGATAAAGCGAGGTGCAAAAATGAAA